>NC_053157.1:241532101-241554446 GCF_016835505.1 Polypterus senegalus | reverse complement strand
AATGAACCTCAAGAGAATTATTTAAATAAATAAAAAGTTGTTATGTTACCTGACTATTACTGAAGGGTATTAGAACACATCTCTTAAATAAATTTGTTATATACAGTATATTTTTTATTATAATATTAATTACAATAGTAACATCTATGGTGTTACGGGTCAGATTTGACCCATATATATTTATTTCAAAGAAAAAAGCAAAAAAGTATTTTCAAAAATAACTTTAATATAAATGGAAAGCTAAACAAGTAAATCTCAAAATGTGGATTTGCAGGTCAAACAAACAACGAACAACCAAGCAAATCAAACCAATAGAAATGAGGCACTAGTTCCAAAAAACATCTTTGTGTGCAAGAACATGCATGTGCATTTAGATGCATGTGTGGCAAAAAGTGACACTTTTAGTGTGTTCTTTGCTAATATATTTTTTGCAGTAGAAGCAGAGTACGTTTGTCTTTCTGTCTTTATTGCTAGGGCAGACCTGACACCTCTTTCTTTTAGAATCAGGTGGCCTCAGTGGGGTTGTGGCTGTGGCTGTGTAGGTTGATGTTGTGGCAGTGCTGGCCGAAGAGGATGCTGGCACTGATGCTCTTCGTGTTGCTGATGGTGTGGAAGGAGTGCTACGTGAGCTCTGCAGCTGTCTGACCAAGGCTCCCTTCGCTCAATGTGTGCCTTGACAAGGGAACTTCCTAACTCCTCAAGAAACTTTCTCCGCTTGTTTTTTCTGCTTGAGTTCCACCCTAGGTGAATGTGGGTCCACAACACAAATGCATTGTATGCAGACACATCTAGAATGTTATAAAACACAACCATTGGCCATCTCCTGGTCATTCTCTGGCAAGTGTAGGTGGCAGTCAGCTTGTCCAGGTTGTCCACTCCACCTTTGTTTTTATTATAGTCCAAGATAATTATGGGCTTTTTGTCACTTGCTGATGACACGGCTGCGTCTTTGTGAAAAGTGGACATAAGTATCACACTCCGGTGTTTATTTGGACATTATGAAACAACCGTGGTGGTGTCTGTTAAAGCAAATTTCGAAGAAAGTGGAGCCCTGTCCATCACCTGCAAAATTTCAGCAGGCAGCTCAGGTTTATTTTTTTTTACTGTGCCCACCATGGTAAGTTTCCACCTGAGAAGTTCTTGTCCAAGGTCATAGCTGGTAAAGAAATTGTCACATGTGATATTGTGACCCCGCAGTCCAGTAGTCATATCGAGGACTACATGTTTTCCTTGATTTTTCTCAGGAATGCCACTTGCATGTTTTTTGCATCACAGGCTGCCCAAATTTTTATGCCGTATTTCCCTGGCTTACTAGGCATGTACTGCCGCAAAGGGCATTTTCCACGGAAAGGGACAAAACATTCATCTACTGTTACCTCTGGCCCTGGGTTGAACATCAGTGGAAGGAGCTGCACCCACCTTTCCCAGACATCCCTGATGGGAGCAAGCTTGTCAGATGTTTCTCTAGTTTCTCTGTTGTCAAATCTAAGGACTCTTGATATCATTCGAAATGACTGAAGTGACATTGTTGCCTGGAAAATATTTCTGCCTGTCGACGCATCCCAGAGACTATCAGTGGCCTCATTGCTGGATTTGTAAACACCAGCAAGAAGAAGAACACCAATATAAGCATCCAGGTATTCCTCATCAATGTCACTCCACATGTCGCCATGAACCTTTTTTCCTTCAAGGTTTGTCATAGCAATCATGACTTTCTTTAGTGACAATGGCATAAACAGATCAAAACATGTCTTGATGTCACTTACTCTCGTCACAGCAAACCTTGTGATTCCCGGGGTCATTTTGATGACATTTGCAGCAGCTGCCCTGCCATGTAAGTCAGGAGGTACTGAGCTCCAACAGATGTTACCACTTTTGGATTTGAACGTTTCAGCAGGAGTGAGTGCAGCTTCAGAATCGGTGACCTCCTCATCAGACTCATCAGATGTGTCTGTGCCTTCTGGTAGATACTCTACAATGTCTTCCTCCTCGGAAACCTGCTCATCTGTATCACTATGCTGTTCTGTGTCCTCTGCCTCATTTTCAGAAAAGATATGAGTAGTTATATGCATGGGGTTTATGTCACAATGATTTATGACCCTTAAGCCCCGCCCCTTTAGACTTTGGACCGGAAGTGCCGCCCTATGATTGATGACCCTTAAGCCCCGCCCCTATGACACAATACTGGAAGTCCCTCCCAGCTGATGTCCCGCCCCTACCGACGTCACATCTCCCCCCACGTGACCTAGCCCCCGCCCTCTGGCACCTGATTGGTTCAGGAAACTGTCAAGGGCCTTTTGATGGATGTCTGTCCCCGCCCTTGAACCCGCCCCTGGCACCTGATTGGTTCAGGAAACTGTCAAGGGCAGTTTGATGGATGTCTGCCCCTCCTTGAACCCGCCCCCTCAGCACCTGATTGGTTCAGGAAAATGTCAAGGGGAATTTGATGGATGTCTGACCCCTGTTTGAACTCATCCCACAGGTGCTTAATTAAACAAACTGTCAAGAGCAGCCCCCCTCCTTGAACGGGCATGCCCTGGCAAATCCAGGCCATTTAAAGACCTGTTGGTGCCCCGCTTCTCTCGATGACACACAAGCGTTTCAAGGGGCAGAGCTGCCTGCCTCTACGGTTTGGGTAAGAACTCCTGTATCTATCTATTATTTAAAATAATCTGCGACTTTAAAGATCTAAACCTTAGTTTAGCACTTGTAAACCGTTTTTTTTTTATTTTATCTAAGTCAAGCCCCCAGACATTCTCTGCACTGACAAGCTGTCCCTTCACTCACTCTACACAGTTGATGCGTGAGAGCTGAGAGCTGTGACAGCCTCTGCTGGGTCGAAGCTCCAAGCGCACATGCAGTCAAGGTCGAAAGACACTTCCCAGTCCCCCACAAGTCCTTGCCAGTTTTGAAAGGCCGGTATAAAAAGCGAAGCATTTTGTTCTATCTACGTTTTTAAGATGAACACGCAATTAAAACATCTCATCTTTGCTTCAAACTAAGTCAAGCTGCTTTTTTTCCATCTCACAGACAGATTCTGCAGTAAAAAGCAGCCTTAGCTGTGATTCGAGCTTCCCACCTCACAGAAATCAAGCAGCTCGGCTTTTTAGCAGCCTCTGCTCTCTCAAAAAAAAAAAAATGACAGGCTCTGTGTAGACAGAGAGAGTCGGACAGCCCCCCTGCCCGGCCCTGCGAGGTCTATAGCTGCAAACTGTATGAGGCCGGAGCTCTGCTGACAGAAACACCCCCGCCTTGCTGTGTTCTGCGAGCGCATGCTTGTCAACCCCCCACCCTAACCCGGAACGGGAGCGCGCATCAAGCTCGCATGTTCGCGCAGCTGCTCAGTCCGGGAGAACAAGTTACGTGTGTAACTTTTAAAGTTAAAGGATTTAAAAATCACTCGCTTAGTTAAATAATAGGCCACAGGGACCTTTTAAAGAACGTTTGAGACGCTAGCCTCGGATGTATATTTTGTATATCTTTAAGAAAAAGCCCTGTTCCAACCCTCATCTCCCATTTTACATAATCAGCTGCCCCTAAGGAAACAGATCGCGAAAGCACGGTGAATAGTTTTCTAAAAGTTAGAATTGTATTCAGATAATCCCAGAGTGAACGGAGCACAAATATTTCCCAGAAGCGGGATTCGAAACCACGCTAGCATTTGTCCCTTGAATCTTAACCCTACTATTATCCTAGCATTTCCACCCATCTGTTATCTTGGGCGGGTCGGTGCCGACCCGTGTCCTAAATCAGCCTCCCTCAACCCTCAAACATTTTTTTATCATCCAGTTTGTTTCCTTACCTCTTGGTTACCTTGTTAGGCTTCCTTATCCATGAAAAGATTTTAAAACTTGGTTTTAAAATTTTTGGTGTGGCCCTCTGAAGATGAGACGTATGATGTCAATAAAACGGCCCAGTCCAAAAAAATTGGTAAAATAAACCTCAGGAGAATTATACAAATAAATCAAAGTTTTATATGTTACCTGACTATTACTGAGGGTATTAGAACACAACTGTAAAAAAAAATTACAATTTTTATTTTAATAATATTACTATCAATATCAATATTATTAATATTAGTAACATCTGTGGTGTTAGGGTCGGTTTTGACCCATATATATTTACTTCAAGAAGAAGGCAAAAAAAGTATTTTTTTTCCAAAAGTTGAACTTTAATTCAATCACAAAGACAAAGCCAAACAAGTAAGACAAAATAAAATACAAAATAAATTACAAAATGTCGATCAAACAAACAATCAAACCAATAGAATTAGTAGTAAGGTGGTAGGGTGGTAGCTCTCCAGGAGCAGGATTGCTACTGTATGTTTACACTACTGTATGTGCAAGTAGGACAGTAAGGGACATTTTTAGTGTGCTCTTTGCAAATATATTTCTTGCATTTGGCACACATGGAATTGGTTTTTCTGTCCTTGCTGCTTGGGCAGACCTGACAGCTTTCTTTAGGAATCCGCAGCCTCTCTGGGTCTGGGTCTGTGGCTGTGGCAGGGCTGGCTAAAGGGAAGGATGCTGGTGCTGAAGCTCTTTGTCTTCCAGCTGACCATTCCTGGATTGAACATCAAAGGCAGGCGCTGCACCCATCTCTCCCAGACATCCCATATGGGAGCAAGCTTGTCACGTCTTGCTCTCATGTCTCGGTTGTCAAACCTGAGGACTCTCGAGATCATGTGGAAGCTCTTCAGTGACATCGTGGCCCGAAAAATATTTCTGCCTGTTGCTGTGTCCCAGAGACTGGCTGTGGCCTCATTGCTGGATCGGTATACTCCAGCAAGAAGAAGAATTCCAATATAAGCATCCAGGAATTCTTCATCAAAGTCAATCCATGTGTCTCTGTAGACTTTATGTCCTTCTAGGTTTGTCATGTCAAGTATTATTTTTTTCAGCGATGATGGCATGAACTGTTCAAAACTTGTTTTGATGTCACTTATCCTTGTTATGGCAAACCTTGTGACCCCAGGAGTCATTCTGATGATATTTTCAGCAGCTGCCCTGCCAGTTGTCCTGCAAGTCTCGTCAGGTGGTACTAACCTCCAGGAGATGCTGCCATTCTTGGACTGTAGTACTTCAGCTGGTGGGGAAACTGCTTCAGAGGTGATCTCCTCCTCAGACTCTGTGTCTGTGTCTTCTGACTGAAACTCCACAATGTCTTCCTCCTCTGAGTCCACCTCATCAGTGTCGCTGTGCCACTCTGTAACTTGTCCTTCAGCTAGGATATGATCCAGAGCTTGGAGTGCTGTGAATCTGGCCATTTTTACCTCTGCAAATTAGATGCTTTCTCTCCAGTCACAATCACCAAACTGAACTGGTCTGGGTCTGTTTTGTCTGGGCTGTCTCTGTTTTTTTACTCGGGGGAGGTGTGAAGAGATAAGCCCCTGACTACAGCTCGGGGGATGGGAGAGGCCTGCTACCTGACAGAGTTGTGTGGGGGTGTGGGGGGGGCCAGAGTGAGCTGAGAGTGAGCTGAGAGTGTGTTTATACTGGAACTTAAGTTTGGCCAGGATTTATTGTTTTATGATCTCTTATTGTACCCTGGGTCGTGGCCGACCCGCTAAGACCACAGGCAGTGAATTTCTGATTAGAGAAATAATTTACCTTTTTTTTTTTTTTTTTTTGTTTAAATGGAAGTTTCAGAAAAATGGAAAAAGCCTTGATGCAGTAAACAAAATGTATGTGGTACTTTTATGCATTTAAAACTTGAAAACGGGTCGGTACCGACCCTAGGGTAATAGTAGGGTTAAAACCATAGCCTTAAACAGATCGGACCTCCGGGGATAAAGAAATGCGCTTCACAGCCCAGAGATGGCAGGTGTTTGTGTGACCGGTTAGGGGGAAAGGATGGGGCGATTCAGAGCACCTAGGCAAAAAAAATTGCCTTACCTTGTGGAATGCAGCTTGTAAAACAAATGATGTTTTTAGGAGACAATCCAAAGACGCGGTGCAACGAGCATGGCTTGTGTCCGGTTCAAATGATTGGTAAACATAAAGCACTTCCAAAATACAGCTCTATAAAGAGAGATGCTTTAAAATTGTTCTTAAACTTTTTCCATCCCCATTTAAATATATTTTGATATAAGCCTTGTAAAAATCACACATTTAAATAATAGGCAAAAGCACCCTTTTTAAATGGCTTATGTTTAAAAAAATCTATCCTCGGTCTATAAAAAGTATTTCCCCAAACTTAGATTTTATTTTTTAGACATTTATAGGTCTAAAAGTTAGATCGCCTTCAATATGCCGTCATTCTGGGGGAAAAAGGTAAAGACGCTTTGGCAAGCCACGAATACGGAGGACATTTTCCTAATACATGCGGCGCTCGCCTGAAGCTAAAGTGGTGATGGGGGGGTACGCTTCACAGCCCAGAGACGGTAGAGTAGGGAGGAAAGGATGGGGTGCGATTCACAGCACCTAGAGAGATGCTTTAAAAATGATCTAAAACCTATTTTTCCCCCAATACCCTTTTAAATATATTTTGATATATAAGCCTTGTAAAAATCACACAGACGTATGCCGCAGTTCCCTTTTAAATCATGTTTGAGACGTCTAAAATATCTAGCCTGGCCTGATTGGTGGCTGATACCAAAAATGTTCACATTTATACAGAGCTTAACTTTAGGGTTTATTTTCCTTGGGGGTTGTCTAAAATCAGACAAAAGACAGTTACTAAAAAGAGCAAAACCCTAATTTCCTTAATTACGTTGTCCTCCTGGCTGAGTAATGAATCACGTCCTGTACATGTCGAGATGCCAGCCCATGTCTGCCGTCCCTTACAAAATGAGCAACCTAAAAACGTTATATAGTGTGAGTATAATATAATGAGGTTACTTTTAAAAATAACACCACACCGCTCAAGAGAGACTGATTCCACATGTATTTTTGGATTTGCTGTGGTCAGTGATTTTTTAATTTTTTGCTTAGCTCATTTCTATCACCTAGAAGCCTTTTGACAAAGGAAAACTCTGTCAGTACACTTGTGCATTTAAACGGTGCTTTATAAGGAAGCACACGAGGCTCTACTGGAGTGTGCTGGTTTAACTAGAGGCCTTTAAAACAACCTTTGGCAAGCCACGATTAGATCGGTCATTTTTTCAACTGTTTCCAAAGCACATAGCCCCCAGCGTCTATATGAACTTCTTAGAAAAATTTATTTTATCTTTGTATAGGATGAAATGAAATATAACTATTCTTCATGCAGACTATTCATGATTCTTATAAGAGTAAAACGAACATATTTTTAAAAATGGAAGTTTGAATCCTTTTTTTAATATATTTTTAGAGGGTTATATCCCCGTAGAGTCTCCGATTTATTATACGGATTCTGGTAAGACCCTTTTTTTAAAAATGCTTTAGGCTTGTGTGCGCGAGTTTGGGCATGCGCATTGTGCGTGTGTGCGCGAGCTAGGGCACGCGCTTGTGTCCAAAGTCCGGGCGACTTGTAAACGTCTCCAGTGTATTGTTCATGTGTAAATGAATAGGATTAAGAACTAGGGTGTCTGTTTTGATAAAGTTTTTATCTTGGTGTAGGGATTGAGGTTTCAGGTAGTTATAAAATAACCTATTTAGTTCGAGATTCTGTTTAGCTAACGTAAAATAGAATTATTTATATGGTCAAACATCTAGCGGAATAGAGTCTGCAGGGTGATAACGCATGAGCTGTGGTTGCATGTGTGGATGGGTTGATTTAAAGAGAGAGCACGCGTGTTTTGTAATGAACCGAGGTAAACCTTGGAAGCTTAGGACTTTTTGTTTTTGTTTTTTAGAAGCTAGTCCTTTACACGCTGAAGACGTTTCTCAAGGGGATTCCTCAGGGTTGACCAATCGCAGTAGTTTTTGTCTCGGCGTTTGAAAATTCAAACAGGGGCCTCTCCTCTGAGAATATTCAGGACTGACAGGCCGGTGGTGCATTAACTCTGACATAATAAAAGGATTCTGAACGACCTGCAGAAGGGACCTGCTTGTGAAATGCCTACTGTTCGAAACGGCCTCTCCCTGTACGGAACCGCCTGTTTTTTAAAGGATGAGATAACGAAACATTTTTGCTTTATAAACTCTCATTTGAACAACCGGTTAGAGACAGACTCCAGGAGCTTACTGTAACGGTGTTTTCATTCATTTCATTAAATGTCATTATTTTAATACAGAATAGTAGCACAGATTCCGGGTGATTTTAGACGTGTGAGTAATATAATGAAGTTATTTTTAAAAGTAACCCCACACCGCACAAGAGAGACAGATTCCACGTGTGTTTTAGGATTTGCTGCAGGTCAGTGATTTTTTTTATTTATTTTTTGCTTAGCTCCTTTCTATCACCTAGGAGTCTTTTGAAAAAGGAAAACTCTGTAAGTACACTTGTGCATTTAAACGGAGATTTATAAGAAAGCAGGTTGCACACCTTATCCCAGTTTTGTACGTGCATTTAAAAGCACTCACTGTTACACTAGCACAAAATGTTGATATTTTCTATCTACTCAAAACTAAAATTATTTCTATTAACACAGGGGATAATTAGAAATCATTTTACTCTTTTTAATAGTATTATGATTTTTGTTTCTGCGGTGGGTTGGCGCCCTGCCCGAGATTGGTTTCCTGCCTTGAGCCCTGTGTTGGAGGGATTGGCTCCAGCAGACCCCCGCGACCCAGTGTTCGGTTTCAGCGGGGCACTCTGTTGCACAGCCGAAGTTCATTGAACTAAAATAGCAGAGCTAATTACTCTTTCTGCTTAAACTAATGATCAAATATTTAGGTCATTCTTAATTAAACACCAAAGCATTAGTGAACAAAATACATTTTCAGTAGCCAAGTAAAATGACCAGTTGCTTTGACATGAAAATAAAGCATTATAAGAAAAATCCCTTTTTCCAACAGGTTTTCTTGACCGGTCTTTGGAATTATCAGTGCCTTTCTGATCACATCCACCCCAAACATAGCATAGAACTTAATTTCTGTACTCATTTTAAATGATAATAGCCAGTATAAAGTCCCTAAAGGAACTGGAGACATCTGATATCTTCAATCATATATCTTTTCTTGCCAGCCCAAGTCATTCAGATTCTGCTTACAACACACATGTACGATTATTTTTTCTCAAACGGCCAAATCTTTGGCCTGCTAATCATGAAAAAATCAGATTTTATTCTCATGACACTTTTATTATACCTACTTAACTTTTATCGACATTAATCTACCTCTATATTTATTTTTCTGTATCAGAAGGTTAATTTGTTTTGGGTTCAATAGATGTATTTTTCATATTTTCGATTCTTGTTTTCTTTTTTTCACATCTTCATGTCCCCTTTTTGTTAGTTCGTGCCCCCTAGCTTGGTCCGCCCCGAGTTTGAGAACCACTGTTGTAGGGTTTTATTTGTAAAGCACTCTGCGGCATTTCAAGCTAAGTTAGATCCCCTTGTTTATTCAGCCGTCCATCGGTGTTCCATTTTTATTATAAATTGTATTTAGACTCTCTTTATTTACTAAGCATTTTATACGATGATTTGAAAACAGTTATCTTGTTCAGGCTTTAATTTAAAACAACATTTTCATCAACAGGTTATAAACACTTTGGTACTTAGGGGGCTTTGTATAATACAACGTTTTAGAAATTCTGTGAACGCTTGGTAATAGTTATGAACCCCTGAAAATAAGAACGGGTATAGGAGGTTATAGGAGCCTGTACACTACAGGGCTGCTGAGGATTAGGCTTTGGACACGTTAGGCCAATCAGGGTGGAAAATGTTTTAGTGAATAGTTACATCATATCTATTATATGTGTTAGCACAAGGATTAAAATTTTACTCAAACTGTGAGGTTTTATTCTTTCTTTTAGGTAGTCCAGGTGACATAGGACAGCTGTCATTGAAAACTGCTTTCCTCTCTGTTTGTGAAAAAGCACACTTTGTTTTAATAGCATTCAGGGTGAAGGGGATGTTAGTTTAAACTGTGATTCCAAGAGTCAACAAGTGTCTGCAAATGAGTCAAAGGACCAGGTTTTGTGCAGGGATCATAGTCAGGGGCAGAGTTAAGCTAGACATTATTATTCCAAAATGAAACAATGACTCGCCCCTATCACAAAGATAAGACAGTGCAAACTAAAATGTACAAATACTAAGTGACAGAGGAGATTAAAAAACATATTAAGACTGGATCAACAAGGGATCACCCCAAGCTCACCACACACTACAACAGAACCTACGTGTTCTGAGGTATTTTATCAGCTAAACTGTCATCTATGTAGGCAGTTCCACGGGATTGCAAAGAGTTGGGGAAAACATTATTGAACATCGGCTAGTATGAGGCTGATTAACATGAGCCGGTTATTGTTAAAATCTTATCTGGCACTAAAAGTCAGGCTTGTGTTCCTCCTGATTCAGGAAGAACATTAAATATTGGAGTTTAGAATATGAACTAGACTGCTAGTCATGATGGTAAGGACATTTTGTGCAAAATAAATAAAGTTATTTATGAAGTAAATAACCATATGAAAAAAGTGGAGTGATCACAATATGAAAAAATGCCGTGATACATTTGAAATAAATAAGAAGCTTTTTTTTTGACATGCGCAGTCTGGAATAGACTGAATGTGTCTTAAAGAGTTCATTTTTAAATAAAGCTTAAAAAGGCAAATTAAAAATATTAAATCTGAATAAAACACAGAAATATCATTTAATGATATCAATTAGGGTTAAGTATTATCGAGCACCGGGATCTATTTATAAGGTTTATTTAATTTGGCTATAAACAAAATGACTGGTGGCATTTTGCTTTGAAATGAACAATAGTTTGACAAAGCTTTAAGAATTAGAATGCAAGGGCTGACAAAGAGTATCTCGGATTTCTGTTTTATTTTAACCTTTTGACAAGAAGCCCCATGGTCAGGGAAATATACCACCTATATTGAAAATGAACAGTGCCGACATGCTAACTAAATCGATATAATTTAAGATATTTTAGAATATGACCTAAATAAATACTAAAGGGTCAGCACTTTATTGTCCAACTTCCAGCGGGTGCTATGGATCTTGTAATGGAGACTGAAAAAGATTCTCTAATCTTTACTCTGTAATGGTCCATATGACGGAGATCTAGCGCCTGTGTCCGCAGTGTTAACCGGACATGATGTTCAAAATTCACCTCGGGTTTTTCAAAAGCGATAGGACGAGTGTGGCGTGTGTTCTGTATTCTCTTTTCTGTATTCACTATTCACTATTCACAGCGACCATACACCTGAGACCTTAGGTTTTTTATGCCGAAGTACCTTTTACAGACCCGAATAAGAGACATCCGTCAAACGGCCCTTGACAGTTTCCCTAACCAATCAGGCCGGTTTAAGCAGAAAGAATAATTAGCTCTGACATTTTAGTTCAATGAACTTCGGATGTGCAACAGAGTTTCCCGCTGAAACCGAACACTGGGTCGCGGGGGTCTGCTGGAGCCAATCCCTCCAACACAGGGCTCAAGGCAGGAAACCAATCTCGGGCAGGGCGCCAACCCACCGCAGAAACAAAAATCATAATACTATTAAAAATAGTAAAATGATTTCTAATTATCCCCTGTGTTAATAGAAATAATTTTAGTTTTTGAGTAGACAGAAAATATCAACATTTGTGCTAGTGTAACAGTGAGTGCTTTTAAATGCACGTACAAAACTGGGATAAGGTGTGCAACCTGCTTTCTTATAAATCTCCGTTTAAATGCACAAGTGTACTTACAGAGTTTTCCTTTGTCAAAAGGCTCCTAAGTGATAGAAATGAGCTAAGCAAAAAATTAAAAAATCACTGACCACAGCAAATCCAAAAACACACATGGAATCAGTCTCTCTTGAGCGGTGTGGTGTTATTTTTAAAAATAACCTCATTATATTATACTTACACTATATAACGTTTTTAGGTTGCTCATTTTGTAAGGGACGGCAGACATGGGCTGGCATCTCGACATGTACAGGATGTGATTCATTACTCAGCCAGGAGGACAACGTAATTAAGGAAATTAGGGTTTTGCTCTTTTTAGTAACTGTCTTTTGTCTGATTTTAGACAACCCCCAAGGAAAATAAACCCTAAAGTTAAGCTCTGTATAAATGTGAACATTTTTGGTATCAGCCACCAATCAGCCCAGGCTAGATATTTTAGACGTCTCAAACATGATTTAAAAGGGAACTGCGGCATACGTCTGTGTGATTTTTACAAGGCTTATATATCAAAATATATTTAAAAGGGTATTGGGGGAAAAATAGGTTTTAGATCATTTTTATAGCATAATAAAATAAAATCTAAGTTTGGGGAAATACTTTTTATAGACCGAGGATAGATTTTTTAAAAAATAAGCCATTTAAAAAGGGTGCTTTTGCCTATTATTTAACTGTGTGATTTTTACAAGGCTTATATCAAAATATATTTAAATGGGGATGGAAAAAGTTTTAGAACAATTTTAAAGCATCTCTCTTTATAAAGCAGTATTTTGGAAGTGCTTTATGTTTACCAATCATTTGAACCGGACACAAGCCACGCTCGTTGCACCGCGTCTTTGGATTGTCTCCTAAAAACATCCTTTGTTTTACAAGCTGCATTCCACAAGGTAAGGTAATTTTTGTTGCCTAGTTGCTCTGAATAGCGCCCCATCCTTTCCCCCTAACCGGTCACACAAACACCTACCATCTCTGGGCTGTGAAGCGCATTTCTTTATCCCCGGAGGTCCGACCTGTTTAAGGCTATGGTTTTAAGATTCAAGGGACAAATGCTAGCGTGGTTTCGAATCCCGCTTCTGGTAAATATTTGTGCTCCGTTCACTCTGGGATTATCTGAATACAATTCTAACTTTTAGAAAACTATTCACCGTGCTTTCGCGATCTGTTTCCTTAGGGGCAGCTGATTATGTAAAATGGGAGATGATGGTTGGAACAGGGCTTTTTCTTAAAGATATACAAAATATACATCCGAGGCTAGCGTCTCAAACGTTCTTTAAAAGGTCCCTGTGGCCTATTATTTAACTAAGCGAGTGATTTTTAAATCCTTTAACTTTAAAAGTTACACACGTAACTTGTTCTCCCGGACTGAGCAGCTGCGCGAACGTGCGAGCTTGATGCGCGCTCCCGTTCCGGGTTAGGGTGGGGGGTTGGCAAGCATGCGCTCGCAGAACACAGCAAGGCGGGGGTGTTTCTGTCAGCAGAGCTCCGGCCTCATACAGTTTGCAGCTATAGACCTCGCAGGGCCGGGCAGGGGGGCTGTCCGACTCTCTCTGTCTACACAGAGCCTGTCATTTTTTTTTTTGAGAGAGAGCAGAGGCTGCTAAAAAGCCGAGCTGCTTGATTTCTGTGAGGTGGGAAGCTCGAATCACAGCTAAGGCTGCTTTTTACTGCAGAATCTGTCTGTGAGATGGAAAAAAGCAGCTTGACTTCGTTTGAAGCAAAGATGAGATGTTTTAATTGCGTGTTCATCTTAAAAACGTAGATAGAACAAAATGCTTCGCTTTTTATACCGGCCTTTCAGAACTGGCAAGGACTTGTGGGGGACTGGGAAGTGTCTTTCGACCTTGACTGCATGTGCGCTTGGAGCTTCGACCCAGCAGAGGCTGTCACAGCTCTCAGCTCTCACGCATCAACTGTGTAGAGTGAGTGAAGGGACAGCTTGTCAGTGCAGAGAATGTCTGGGGCTTGACTTAGATAAAATAAAAAAACGGTTTACAAGTGCTAAACTAAGGTTTAGATCTTTAAAGTCGCAGATTATTTTAAATAATAGATAGATACAGGAGTTCTTACCCAAACCGTAGAGGCAGGCAGCTCTGCCCCTTGAAACGCTTGTGTGTCATCGAGAGAAGCGGGGCACCAACAGGTCTTTAAATGGCCTGGATTTGCCAGGGCATGCCCGTTCAAGGAGGGGGGCTGCTCTTGACAGTTTGTTTAATTAAGCACCTGTGGGATGAGTTCAAACAGGGGTCAGACATCCATCAAATTCCCCTTGACATTTTCCTGAACCAATCAGGTGCTGAGGGGGCGGGTTCAAGGAGGGGCAGACATCCATCAAAAAGCCCTTGACAGTTTCCTGAGCCAATCAGGTGCCAGGGGCGGGTTCAAGGGCGGGGACAGACATCCATCAAAAGGCCCTTGACAGTTTCCTGAACCAATCAGGTGCCAGAGGGCGGGGCTAGGTCACGTGGGGGGAGATGTGACGTCGGAACGGGCGGGACATCAGCTGGGAGGGACTTCCAGTATTGCGTCATAGGGGCGGGGCTTAAGGGTCATCAATCATAGGGCGGCACTTCCGGTCCAAAGTCTAAAGGGGCGGGGCTTAAGGGTCATAAATCATTGTGACATAAACCCCATGCATATAACTACTGATATGATCCAGAGCTTGGCTTACTGGAAATCTTCTTCTCATTTTTGACTGCTGCAAACAGGAGATGTGTACTCTGCAAGTCACCAACGCTAAACTAAATTTGTCTTATGCAAGCCTTACATGTCTGAACATCTCTGTCTTTGTTTGTTTGTTTTGTTTGTTCAGGTAAGGAGACACACAGACAAAGAGAGAAGCCCCTCAAAGTGTGTTTAGGATTTTTGATTTGACCCTAACTATTGTTTTATAACCTTAAATTATAACTGGGTCAAAACTCACCCTACCAACACAAAGGTCATAATTTTCACCAGAGCATTTTTTAATTTAGTACAATTGTTTTTTTTTTTTGTTTGTTTTATTTTAATTAAATACAGATTCCTGACAAAGTCAGAAAGCCTTGATGCAATAGACAAAATTAGGTAGTAGTTTTATGCATTTAAAAAGTAAAACGGGTAGGTGCTGACCCCAACACAAGAGGAAGGCTTGTTAGCCTTCCAATTTATATCGACTATAGAAGGGATTTTAAAAAAATTGTTTGGGGAGGTTATGGGCTTTATGTGTAATTAAAAGAGGATTTCTTTCTCTCACAATGTCACAATCGAAGTGCGTTTGTCTGATCTGTCAATCTATCATTGCTATTCCAAAGAAGGAAAATGTGGAAGGGCACTTCGAACTGTTCATAAAAACTACGAAACTGACTTCCTTCCGAAAAGCAATCTGAGAAAGAGAATGGAGAGGGAACTAAAATCGCAGTTAATCGGACAGCCGTCATTTTTCACTCAGCTGAATTCAAAAGCTCCTTGACTGTATTATTCGGCTCTACTTATTTATGCGAGTCAGCCTTTTCACACATGAAGATTATTGAATCCAAATACTGTAGTGACCATAAATGTATTGAATTGTTATTGTGCCATAAAGGTTATTCAGTTATGCAAGGTACAACAACATATATTTTATGTATAAAGTATACTCAGTGTGTGTATATATATATGGTTGAAATAGTTTTACTGTCAAATAATGCAAAGAGTATGCAGCACGTGTTTCGCCCTAATTCTGGGCTCATCAGGCGTACACACTCACTGCACCCCCTCTCGGGAATCGAACCTCGGACGTCAGCGCTAGAGGCGAATATATATACTTTTTAATGTAGGTAGATCATTTCGTCCTGGTTATTTTAAAAGTAGTTCACAAGCCGAAAAACTGTGGGCACTCCCGATCTAGTTAGCTGCGGTAATAAGAGCGTAGAAAGCATAACTTGTCCAGCGTGCGATCATCCAGGTGAGAGAGTACTTCGTGCAGAGTACGCCAGCTGCTGAGAAAACACGCTCTGCCTCCACTGAAGTAGGCAGCACAGTCATCAGAAACTGATACAATTGTTGTAAACAACGCCCGCGCTTGCTGTTGCTGTGAAACACCGCCATTTCAGCTGTTACTGATGCATCCAGTTTCGTGTCATCATTCTGTGATGTGAAGTTTCTTGGCACAGATAATGCGGATGCAACAGACTGACGCATTGCAATTTCAAGTTGCTGTTCAAAGCTGTTGTCTGACAGACGTCAATGAAGTCTTCAGTTTTCAACTATAACTCTGTTATTTCTTGATCGATTTTTACACTTTTACACGCTATATATGCAAACTTGGCCGTTCCCGGTTTCCTGGGAATTACAGCAGTTTCGGGAATGAAAAATGTAAACGGGAGCCCGGGATTGGATACCCTAGTAGTGGTAATGTTTTTAAGCCCTCCAAACTGGAAAAATTAAAAAAATAAAAACATTTGAAGAGTCATTTCAAGAAGGCAGTTCTCCATGAAGGTAAGTTCATTTGAGAGTTGATTTTTAATGTATGTGCAGTACTGGTATATATACCGTTAACTCGGTATTTTACATTATAACAATTTATACTGTTATACATCTAAGGTTTCGCCATCCACAGATGTGGTTCAGACTGCAGGCCATCACAGCGTTATCACTAGTTGTAATTAGTTGTAATCTTATTTTCTGCTACAATGGATATGTTGTCTATTTTGTCGGAAACGCAGTGATCAAAATCAAAGATTTTTGTTGAAGTGTCTTGATTATTTGTAAGTAGTACAACAGTCATAATACCCACAGTTACTAATCCTTCAATTTTGAAAAATGAAGATTAACAATATTTTAAAAAAATAAGTGTTTATAAATGTTCTCTAATTTTGATACCAATTTGTGTGTACATGTAATATTTAAAACAATGAGGTTGATATTAATTACGTTTTAAGTTTCTAAGCATTGCAATTTTTTTAAAATTAATTCAAGTGTATATTCTAAATATTTAAGTTATTCACATGCAAATGCAGTCACACTAATATTGATAAACAGCACATGCCTGCTTTAAGAAGTTGTGCTTGTACTCTGCTTACATCAAGATTTTCTTACTCTACCTAATTATCAGCACATATTGGATATTTACATCTGTATGTGTCAGACTTGTGAATTTGTAACATGACAAGACGAATACCTTCAGGAACATGGAGACTAATTAAAAACAAGGTTAGTTTATAGGGATGTCATTGAGAGGACTACAAGTAATGGACCTTCTCTTGTAACTTGCAGTAGGTGATATGATTCCATTTCAATGTCAGAATCTTCCACAGCAGTTGGTTGGGTCAGTGGATTGTGGAGTATTCATGTTGATGGTGAGAAATTCAAAGAAACTTATTTATTAGGTTGGGAATACTTTAGAACCACTAAAAATAAATTGGAATAAGTAGAGTGTGCACTGTACTGTATGTAAATAGATTAAATATTCATTTGAAATAATTATTTTGTGTGCCCCACAGTATGCTCTGCACCTTGTCTTGGATGTGCCATTTGACTTCACAGCTGTTAGCTTTCACTTATGTCTCTGATTATTTGTTAATATCTGTTACTGGTTTTAATGGTCTTTGTTTTTTCCTTCTGCATGGCAGTGAGATTTACATGTGATCAGCAGGTGGTGCTGCTTTAGTCTATTGCTGTTGGAAGGTCTCTCTCTCTTTCTCTTTCTCTTTCTCTCTCTCTCTCTCTCTCTCTCTTTCTCTCTCTCTCTCACACTCTTTCTTTCTCTCTATCTCTCTCACTCTTTCTTTCTCTCTCTCTCACTCTTACTTTCTCTCTCACACACTCTTTCTTTCTCTCTCTCACACTCTTTCTCTCTCACTCTCTCACTCTTTCTCTCTCTCTCTCACTCTCTCTCTCTCTCTCACTCTTTCTCACTGCAGCAAAATGGTTGTGCCAACACAGACAGTTGCTCAGAGGTGCCGTGTCTGAGCCCCATTTTCTGAATATGGAGGAAGAGGACCAAAGCCGAGCTCTCCAGGACATCATCGATGAAGTCGAAACTGAAGATTTAATTTTGGCAACAGAACCCTTTTTATTTATTTTTCAGTTTACAGATGATATGGAACTTTTCACTCAGGAATGTCGGGATAAAATGAAACTTAAAGTAAACTGCATATTTAATGACTCAGTATAATTACTGTCTGTTGCTACATTGATTGTTACTTGTATTTTATTGTGCATTAATGCTCTGTTGATTTCAGTTTATAATCCTTTGATTTTTCTGTTTTCCTTTGATGGGTTGTAGTTTTTGAAAATAAAGAATTTAACTGCAAGTCTTTTTTTGGGTCTGCGTCTCATTTTAAAATATTGATATTAGTTCTTCTTACTTATGTTAGTATTTTTAAAGCCCACTTAGTGCTATCTAAAGGCTCTTCTAAAATAATTTTTAAAAATATTTCATCACAGAACAAACATGAAAATTAGCAAAAATGTCTCCTTTTGGAAATAATGTAATGTTTTTTTGAGAGTTTCCTTGGAGGACAGAACATTATTTTGGTACAGCAGTGAAAGATTTGAGGTCTTGGACATTATGAAGATGCTGCTGTGTAATAATGTAATATTGTGGTTTTATAAGTCACTACACACATTACTGAAATACACTCAATGATAGTTTAGATAGCCTCACACTTCAGTCCTTCACAAATGCAGTACTTTACAAACATCGTATTTTAATTTCTCTTTGAGAAGCATGAAAGATAATTGTGTTGAATCTCAATTTATGATTACATGTTTGCTATGTATGTCTATTGAGGGACTTTCTTTTAATCAGATGGTCACTTTATTTTAACAAGCGATGTAAATAATCTGTTTACTCTTCACCCTCAGATCACATTCTGTGTGTTTATCAAGCAGAACTGAATATTTTCATTTCCTACACAATACTGTAATAACTGTACAGTCCACACAGTGAGACACACAAACACACTCACTATGCACACACACTACAGGTGCCGTCATCGGCTCCCCTGTGGATTGGACTGTTGAATCTTCACAATGGCTGGACATGCTGGTCTCTTTGGCACATGTCGTCCCAGTAGCATGTGAGGTGTCACCAATGGTTTACCTGCTCCTCTCCTCCTCCCTGTTCCAGTCTCAGTTCAAGGTTGTCCAGATGACAAAAGTATTTTTTTGAGATGTTCAATATGTTGAATAAATTGCCTGTGGCCAGCATCCATAATGTTTTGTCTAAATTCTCCACTCCTCTTTTTGTAGCATTATAGTCCATTATCATTTCTGGCCATGGCATCTCCTATCCCTGTTCAGATCACATTGTGCACCAAGGATGTGTCATTTGTTTGGACAAACGTGAAGGTCTTCACTGGCCTATTCTGTGTGGCCAGCAGTTGAGATCGCTTCTTTACATGTAAATTAAGTAAACGTGTCTGCGGCGCACATCAGGACTGGACGCTGAATTCACTGCAGACTTCCCAGGCTGTGTGATTATAAACTTTTAAAACAAAGTTCAGATAAAGGACTGGGGAACGTGTGGAGATTGTGTGTCTGGGTGTCTAATTTATATGTGTATATACTGTAGTTCTGCTGTTCTAGTTAAGGGTTGAAATTAGAGAGGTTTAAGATTAGCACCATCTAGTGGCGGAATCCAGCATTCCTTAATTTGAGAAGCAGCCTGTCACAGCGCGATGACGTCATAAAGCTGTGCCCAGAGAGTAAACACAAAATAGAGAGCACATGTTTGTCTCACTTCCTGCTTTGAACGTTCAGTTTGGCTTTAAAGGCATTGTCGGTACGTAGAAATGTTTATAGATGTTTAATTCTCTGTATTGATGCATGTTTGTGAATCTGTTAAGTATTTAAAGTTGTTTTAATGAAGTATTTTAAAGGTAAAAGGTTCTAGCAACTTACCGCTGTTATCAGAGTTTTCACTGCATTATAAAAGTACTTGGGAGCGGACTTGGGACTTTAACAGCTTTGCCAGTGTGCACAGATAATGTTTGTCATTCAAGTGAATGTTCTTTATATGTTTGTAAGGAATAAGTAACTCTACCATTAAGTTTGTTATGTGAGTTTGTACATAAGAATTTGTTACATTATTGTATTTACGATTTATTTGTAGTTTTACCCTATTCCAACTGGCTTCAGTAAAGAAAGCAAACTGGAAACTCTTGTCTGTGTGGTCATTGGAAGGGAGTTTATCTGACTGTCGACTCCGGCAGGGCGCTTGGGGCAGAGGGCAGGACAATAGTTGTAATATCGGTTAAGTACTTGGGAATATATTTGAGCCGTTTATAAATAAGATATTCTTTCCGTTTCTTTACCTTGCTTTCTTTCGTTTTCTTTCTTTTTTCGCCGTTTTCCGGGTAATATAAAGTGTTTAAGGGGGTGGCAGATTATTTAGGAGTTGTATAGTTATTATAGATTAGTTAAGGATTATTTAAAGGGTGTTTATTGTTTTGTTTGATTTATAATAATAATAATAATTATATATATATATATATATATATATATATAATTATTTTGATTGTTTAAAGAATTGTTGGGGTGATTATTTCCTTTTCTCCTATAAATTCACAAAATCCAACTACAGCTGAGGATATCAAATTGAATCTAATATCTAATAGAATTAATTTTCCTAAGATTAGGAGACTTGTGTGTGTGGTGGGCTCCTCGTTCAACTTAAGAGGAACTCGCTACAGTCTCTAAGTTGTGGAATTGCCTGCGAGTATTTAGCGGCAGCGTCACGAAGTTGTTTCCGTCTAGCTGCAACAGAAAATGTCAACAGAGTCACGCTGCAGACTGCAATACCTCACGGAACGCCCTCCATATCACGGAATGTCCATAGGTTCAGTCACGGAACGCCCTTCAGAGCACAACATCCAGTAGTACACACGCATGTAATGACGCAATTTATCATACCGCCCTTTCCCAGCGTCACTCATATCATGCCCTCTGCGAGACAGTGTTGACGCGCTCGTTGTACAGAATGCTGTAGATGCTGTAGTTGTACAAATTACAACAGTTTTCTATCTGGTCAAACATAAATGACTTCCAGTTTCATACTTATGCTATCAAATCATTCTAAGCTCTTTCATGATTCTAACACTTCGCCGATATAAAGTACAGTTTTATGTTGTTTTTTTTTTACTATTTTGAATGGTTGTTCATTACGTTTTCCCCTGAAGTGTTACATTATATTAAAAGTAACAAATCTTATTACTATCCAGTGTTTCAAACGGAATGTGCCTCATGAAACTCATAGCTAGAGATTTTCAATCTATAAATGTATTTTATATTCCCACTAGCAAATCATACACATGTGAAACAATAATAAAGCTTCATTATTTTTAGAAGGTTTTCAAAAACAGCGCTACATATAAAATTAGTTTTAAAACTGACAAGGAAACATTTTAGGAAACAATCATTTATTTACTGATTTGATCCATCAACGTTTTCATTACTAAAAGCTGCATGTGTCAAATACTGGATGTCATGTCCATATCAATTGAAAGGCATGTGACAGCCAGTAGATTTTATATAATTTTACATTTTTTAACTTTTCAGTTTGAGACAATCGTGATTGTTCTTAAACCTTTTTTGTGCAACATTTAAGTTGATTGCAAAGACCCAACTTATACCAACATAAACTCAAACTGTCTTTGAGTCGTCGTCTTTGTAAAATTTTTATAAATATCAAAAACTGTTACAACTACTAATAATAATAAATAGTGGATCAGTTACAGTGTGCTTTCAGCAGGGAATTATCCCGAGGTGATCTCATCATTAAACATACAGTATTTATTGTCTTGTGCATACAGTACAGTACAATGATATTGTAATTTACTGTACATGCCTCTCGAGAACAGTAATAATATAATAAAACACAACAAAGATATAGAATACAATTTACAGTAGAGATATATATTCAGGCATATTTCACATATTTATACCTCATCTTTTTCTTACATTTCTTATTATGATTGGCTGTTCAGTAACTCTTTAACTAAACACTTTCTTTCAAGCCATACTTAGCGCCATTGGTTCTTTACTATTTGCCAGAAGGGAGGATTAATAAAACACGTGTGCAGGAAGGCCGAGTGTGTAATATTCTTAGCAGAATGTCTTCTAGATATCCCGGACAAAAGGCAGCTGGGTGCCAGTAATAGTTTGTGGCTTTCACCTCCCTCGCGTGTGTGCCCTACCAGGATGTGATGCCGCCAGTGAAGATGGACTCCAGACAGCACATGTGAGACATCTCAGGAAGGCATTGGTGAACTTGGCAATAGACAAACCGTGCTGTTCCCTCCTCAATTCATCAGTGATTCTTACTGTACGAAATTTAAACAAGCTCACCATTTCCACAGCACCCCACAAAAACAAACCACAGCTTAATCCATTCTCTGAAGTCTATGACCTGCTCCTTAAATTTTGGCCATGAAAGGTCAGATTGTTCTGGGACCACCGAGTCAGCAGATAGACCTCTTGTCTGCAAGCCATTTAATCATTGGTGGTGATCAGGCCTATGACGGTGATGTCAGCAGCATTTTTAATGATGGAGCTGGTGTGGTGTCCGGACACACACATTATCATATATATATATATAAATAATCCTGATTTGTAACATGGCATTGTTTCATACAGTAGTTCCCATATTCAGTTCCAGGGGCTGTACATTTTTTCCCCCAACTATTTTTTGCT
>NC_053157.1:241489601-241531601 GCF_016835505.1 Polypterus senegalus | reverse complement strand
AGGCGTTGTGACGTAGCTTGACGAGACTGGAGGTCAGGTTGACCACGTGCTGGTAACCTGGGCCAGTGTCAGTTCCAAGGCTATGCTGTTGGGGAAGAGGCGAAATTGAAGAGGAGCACTCATCAGATATTCCACAGGTATATCGTGACTCGTTGGGAGAGACTTACCAGCCTGTGGGACACGCAGTGGCCTCATCTCCAGGAGGTCTCCTGGTGGCTAGCCCAGACTGTGGCGCCGATGGCAGGGTGTGACTGGGACCTGTCAGATGACAGCGGTAGTGGGCGAAGTCCTCCTCAAGGCGAAGATGGTGTTGTCCACAGGTTCCTCTTCTGGGCACTCGACCTCTTGGAAGCCCTTGTCGACACTGTCATCATCGTCATCCGTGTCAGTCCCATCCAGAGCGTCGGAATCCCTGCCCATCACTTCCTCCAGCACTCAACCGGTCTGCGAAAACAAATACTGGATACCAATGAGCTCACATGTGAAAAGGAGGCAACTGTTTTAAAATGAAAAGGTGGCAGGGAGAGACAGACAGACAGACAGACAGACAGACAGACAGACAGACAGACAGACAGACAGACAGACAGACAGACAGACAGAGGGCTCGACGACCGCCTCACCAGTGTACTTCGCAGGCCGGGTGTAATCGTCAACGAGCTTCCTGTGATAAACAATGTCACTCAGCTCGTTGGCGGAGTGCTGGAGTTGGCCACTGAAGCAGATCACATCACAGTCTGCTCCCTCCACGGCTTGTGCCGCATGGTCCTCATTCCACGCGACAGGCCTTCCAGCAGGTAGGCCTGAAAGTGACCGCACTGCCTGAAGTGCCTGAAAGACACGGTGAGGGCGACAGAGAGAAAAATGCAATGCCACCCACTCGCTCCCACAACACAGGTCAAAAGTACAGGTTTCTGGGCTCCCTTACCAGGTATGAAGCGGTCCAGATGCAGGTGGAACGACTCCACCGAAGTTGAACCTCACGCACACCTGAACACCGACAGCGTGATCCCCCCTTTGACCAGCTGCCCGGTCTGCATGTACAGGTGCACGCCAGGTGGGTCCTGGATGCAGTGAAGGTGGCGCCTCTGAGTTTTCCAGATTTCCTGGATCTTTTGGCAGTTCAAAAGTGGGACACCCATGTTGTCAGTGGTGTCCCCAAAGCCTCCAGCATCTCATCAATGAGCCTGCCAGTCTCCTGCACCCCGCGCGTGCGGCAGCGGCAGTGGCGGCCAGCTCCTTTAATGGGATCTTTCCATAGCCAGAGCCTCGGGATCGTTCCGCCCACCAGCCTTGGCCTGTCGCCGGGCGGCGTCTCCCTGGTCCCACTCAAAGGCGCAGAATGAGAGAGCGTCATTAAGTGGCTGTATAGTGGGTGGCTCTCTGTGGTGACACCATAAGCGTCGCATCAGGTGCCACATGTGAGCCACACCACCAGCTGTTCTCACTGGTGTTATAAGAAGGACACCTTGCAGGGTCCCCATGGGATCAGTCTCGGTCCGCGTGAGAGGACCAGAGGCGAGGACACACTGGCATCACGGTATCGCCACATCAGCCCGGTGGCCATGGGGTGCAGGCCAGAGCCCTCGGCTGCATTCAGGAAGATGATCAGGACTTGGCGTGCTGCGTCCCACATTGGTCACCCAGGCTGCCATTCCTGCCGCATCACCGGCGAGTTTCTTGGTCACCTGAACAATGAAAGGAAAAGTGACAGTAAGCTGGAAGGAAGAAGGAAGGGGAGAGGGAGAGAAGGAGGGACGCGATATCTCTCACCTTCTTAGTTGAGTCCATTTTCAAGATTGAGCCAAAGATGGAGGTGATCCGGACCTTGGTCTCTTCTATCCAGAAGCCACCTCCCTGGCATAGACGGACAGCAACCACTTTGTACTGGGCACCGGGACATCCGTGGTAGTAGAGGCGGAGTCACAGGTGGCCCGTACCGGTGTGATGAACTTGGTGACCGTGAACATGAACTTTTGGACCCGCGTCAGCCAGGACCTGGTGTGCTCCTCGATGAGATATCTACGCAGCCGGGTGGCCCCGTTGCCCAGCGTGCGCTCATGCATCTGCCTGATGAGCTTTGTGTCGCAGGATAACCTGTGTTAAACAGAACAGAGATGTTAGGAGTGCCCGTGTACCTGTGGAGAGGTGACCCAGCCATCAGAGACCCCTTGTCTGACCTGTAAGTCAGGATAGCTGGAAAGTCATCCCGGTGCGTATGGTGCAGCTGATCCAGGATATCCTGCGACCAGCCTGCCACCTTCTTCTTGCAGCGCCGGCACTCTAGGTACTCCGTGGCCATAAAGTACCATCAGTCTGTGTCCAGGACCCTCCAGACGGTCCTGTAGAGTCCGGCTCCTGACAACCTGTGGCTGCACGCCGTGTAGGACAACTTGTAACACCACATGCGGTATGGCATCCACAGGAAGATCGGGCGCTGAAAAAAGGTGTCGGGCGATGTCGGGGGCTGGAGGTGCACGTTGCGGGGGCCGGGAGGAAACCACCAAAGGCGAAGGTTGGAGGTTAGCACAGGCTTTCCGTCCTTGCCCCTGGTGAAAAGGGCCCGGCTTATCCACACGTGAAGTTCCTTGGCTCCAGCCCTCGGGCAAAAGTAGCTGTGTGTGTGTGAGAGAGAGAGAGAGAGAGACAGACAGACAGACAGACAGACAGACAGACAGACAGACAGAATGAGCAACAGAAAAACAAACACAAACAATCAGACAGTCCCTGTTCCTTTCCCGGCAATGCAATTCAAAGAAACACGTCCTTTTAACTCACCTCTCTCCTGGCTACAGACAGCGTTTGCGAAGGCTGCTTTCCCGGATCAGCCGTCGGTTGGGAGCGCTGGGATGGCACTGGCCCTCCACTGGTTGCAGACTGGGAGATGGATGCTGGGGAATGTTGTTTACAAATTCAAACAAATAACAGGTTAAACAGAAAAAGTGAAGGAGCCACCACCAGTTCCATGGGTGGTTGTCACTTACCAGCCTCCAACTCCATTCTGGCCGACAGCAGCACGTCATCCGGAATCTTGACGACAGAGGCTGCTGAAGAGAGAGAGGCGCTGGGGCAATGGTGGTGGTTTTGGGAAGGGAGGAGGTTGCTGCTGCCTTCGCCTTGTCTCTCCGACGCACATACAGCCGGAGCGCATGCATCTTGGTCCCGACTTTGGTGGTCTGGCGCCGGAGCCATTTTATGTAACTGCATTGGGGTACAACAGCGGAAACCGTAACAGGTGAACATATGGAAGAAGGGTCCAACTACCTTGCTGGGCAACTTCTCTTAGACCCCACCCAAAAGTCTTTTTCTCATCTCTTGGCCTCCCGATCTTCTGTATCGTAAAGGGCCTCAAACGTCAGGTGTCCGTGTTGGCCGAAGCCGACGAGCCTCTTGCCCTCGTCCGGAGCCCCAGCCGACCCGTCTCTCTCCCGTCGATGACGGATGGCCGTCTTCATCTCGGGAAAGAGCCAGGTGTAGGACTCCAGGGCGCTCTTATTGCTCGCCAGCGGACTATCCGACACCTGGCCATCTTCACGCTCCCTCTGGTGGGTTGCCAACACTATGACGGCATAGCCGAAGTCATGGGTGAGCAATCATTTAAAGGTCTGGCCTCAGTACTGTCCAAACTGGAGCTCGCTGGCACTGCGCATCAGCTTGGAGTCCCCGGGGTCACCACCTGCGGCCCGCATGCGTCTCCTGGCCTGCTCCCTGACCGTCTCGTCCGACTTCACCTTGAACGGCACAGAGCCGCTCAGGAGGTTTGTCTTGGAGACCTGGACCGCCTCGGCGGAGGCCTTGAGGGTCAGTTCACCAGAGGTCTCGCGGCGGAACTGTGGCACAGGGTTCAAGCTGGAAAAATCAGATAAACCAAAAGAAAGTTACAGTTCCACTCCAGTTTTACAACACCCGTTTTTCTTCAAATTTCACCAGCTGGAATGCAACGAGCGACCTGAAACGGATCCACAGGAAGCTGGCAGACATTTGACATTTAAAGTTTAGGTTACCAAAAACTGAAATGAAAAGAAATTTCAGAATATTACAAATTGGCCTTCAGGGAACAACTAATAGGTTACAAACTTCATATAGTCTGCACCAAGCGACGTTACCTCCAACAGAGACAAAATAAAGAGTAACTGAGCATTTAAAAAATGAACAAGGGAACAGCAGGATGATAAACTGACACCTTTGAACAAATTCTATAGGCACCAAGCCCAATATCCCAAAGAGTGTTTTTTTTTTTCCAATTAACCTTTGTCTTATTTAACCTATGAATACTTACATGTCAACACCGCAGGTGATGTTGGGTCTATTAAAACAACGCAATCAACCAGTACGTCAGTTAAAGAAAGAAACCTTTGCTTTGACAGGAACATTACTGCTACAAACAAAGACTCACGTAGGAACACCAGTGGCAGCCATGGTAAGAGATACCAGAAACAGTTAATTCTGAATTCTGAAAGAGTAAAAGGACACACAAAAAATAAATAGAATGGTTAGTAATACTAATACACACTTTTTTATGGCCTTTAATAATATTACAACTACCTTGGTTACACTGCATTTTCCTATTGTTAGCATTATTATTATTATTATTATTATTATTATTATTATTATTATTATTATTATTAACAAACATCATTATAACGCAATTCTGTGCAGACTATTTACAGATATTTATATTACTGAAACCAGTTTACTAAAATGCAAAAAAAAAATACTTTTATTAATATGTACAAAACAAATACATTCTCATTACATTCAATTAAATCTGTTTTATTTCACTTCCCTATAATCCTTGTGCACTAAGAGTAACATCAATAGCACCGTTTTAATAGTATCAGCGGGCCCCACTTTAAAATGAGACTTGAAACATAACATCGTCGCTTTTACACGTGGAGGCGGGTCTATCCCAACAAAACTCGGAATCTTCTCTCCCTCAGCCAATAAAAGTTTACAAAATACTCGGCACAAGAGCGCCTCGACCAATCACTGCACGCTGTTGCACGCTGCTGCTTGTCAATCACCCCACAACTCGGCACAAACTCGGCACAGAGCGGGATAAATGTCAATCAAAGTCAGCGTCAGCGAATCAACTTCTTGCTATTACCGCCCGCCTACTCTGCTCCAGTCTGTGGTATTAGCCTTTTAAATAATCCGAAGGTAATTTAAGAACCGGAACGGCTCATTACCTAACATGCTGTCGTAACTCCCCGAAGTCAACTACGCAAAAATAAATAAAACAGAAAGAAAACAATCAAATGGAATCGTGTAAATGGTGGCGGAGCAGTCATACTCTGAAGTTCATGACGTGTGTTTGTATTTGTGTCTGTCAAACTGAATTCAAAGTCACCTGCGATCTCATAACCTGCCCGGTCAATTGTAATAACCTGAAGGTGCCATTCAACGTCGCGGACCAAACCTGCGCTCCGCCTTCACCCCCCACCTCCCCGCAGTGCGCGTTCCCGCTGATCTCAAAGCGCAGCACCGGACTAAACCAGTCGGGCACTCCGTGAAGCGCGCGTGTCACACTGAGACTTAGCGGAGTGAGCATCACGTGAATAGCCATCTGCTTACAGTCGAGGCTCAGTCGGTGCTGCGATCTCAAAGTGTCCGTCATTAACACAAGACGGGCCGAGACAGTACTCGGTTATGTGCGCACACTCTGGAGATTTAAGGAGCGCCGTGAAATGATAAAGGAGAACATCAGTGATGGAGACACCGAGGAGACGGCGACATCTACAGAGGAAGTGTCTGTAACTATTATGTGATGGCTTGGGAAGAGAAAGTCGGCTGAGCAAGAAGGAGCACTTGAGCTGGACGAGTAGAGCAAATCTGTAAAAACTTGAGCTGCTGAATAATCACCAACATCGCGTTAAAATCTCTGTAATCAAAAATTTTTTTTTGATTACATCTTGCCTGAAGAATTGGCCGGATTTGCCTCAAAAACCTGCATATTGTAATTTTTTTAGCTAGCCCACGCGCATTGCGTGCGGTCCCGGGACATAACAGCGTTTTAAAAACGTTACAGTAATGTGTGCATGCCCATCTGCCATGCATCTCGACATACTACCCATCAAATGAAACTTCAAAGTCTCGTCTTACCGATGATAAACCATTTTGACACACAACAACGACAGCACTGACACTAAAGCCTTTTTACAGAGAAGTACATACTTTTAAGAGTTGACTGTGCCTACCTTTGAAGACCCCCTGCACGTCAAACATCAATATTTCCGAGCAGTATTGATCCCATTGTGTCCGTAAGGCTCCAGTGAATATAATCCAGTAAAACGATTTAGGTCCAAAACACACGATATATTCTCAAAGGGACAAAACTCCAGAAAGCGTTTCATAACTTGAGACCACCTCGTAATTTTTTTCATTTATATTGCTCATATCAGACGTAATTTGTTTCTGTCGGCGATAACCATGCTACCGCATGAAACACGGAAGTGTTAGCTTCAGATCGACACCTAAGTTGGCCAATTACGACGGGTCTGGGGTTGACTGGCACCTCGTATAGCCAACCAGTGTCACAGACAGCTTGAAGGATGACGTATAGCTCTGAACTCTGGTAGAATCTACCAGTTTTAAATGGACACTGTGACTGACACTCAAAACTTACAGCCAATGAGCAGCCGAGCATTTTGATATGTAACTTGCCATACTAACTTGTAAACAAAACGATCGGAGCTGCGCGAAGGTGGCATTTGTGCCAGTCTGCAGAGTTGGTGCGTGGTTGTTTATTGTGATTTCGCCAAGTTTTTCGCATTTTAAATATGAATAAAAGTAGAAGTTTAAACGTAAATAAACGCTCGATTAAATAATAGATGCATGTACGCGTTGTGAAAGTATTCAATCGGCCCAGGTGACGTCTAATGGCAGAGAGCGACATGTGACACGCCCTTGTGCTTTCTGCTTGCTAGTGATTGCTGCCATCAAGTGGCACATGGAAAAATGCTGAGCTGTGTTGTAACAGTTTGTAAAAGAAATGTATATAGTTTGTGTGCATTTTATAAAAAAAAGTAAAAATAAAAATATAAATATATTTTTGGCCCATAAGACTTGTATTGACTACTTTTACATAGAAATGTGTATTTTTATTGTTTTATTATGGAACATGAATTTCCATAACTAATAGAGTGACACTGTGTGTAGATATAGATTCCTTTAGGTGTAAGCTTTCAGTAGAGCCCTCATTGATATCTGTGGGTTGAAGCATTCAAAAGTTATTACACTTTTAACATACGTTCCAAAATGTGGATAATGGTCCCTCTAAAAGCCCCAGGGCATGCCCACATAAAACTGGTGTAAAAATGTCATTTTACAGGTATTCTTTTCAAAATAATGAAATGTGAGTAGTCAACAAGTTATTCTGTTGGTACATAGTGTGTTTTGTCCACACCTACCTACTGCAGCTTTATTTTCCTTTATTTTCCTAAAAAACTTAGGCAAGAACAAAAAATTGTTTTTTGTGAGTTCTAATGTGCATAACTTTTGATCAGTCACACCTACAGTGATTCTGACTACTAAGGGTGAAACTAGAGAATGTTACCTTTACAAAGAGACCAAACATGTGTTTATACTCCAGAGAGTTCAATAACAGCAAATGTTTCTAATTTGGAGAGGTCGAATTACAAGCGATTTAGCAAAAATGACCCCGCTTGAGAAGGGTTAACACAATCCCAAAATCTGTTAACTAAATCAAGTAAATCTGACTGCGAGTCTCACGTTGCTAAAGAAGCAGAACCAAATTAAAGGCAAGTCTGTTAATAGTAATTGCAGGTCACTGTCACTTATTCGTTATTATTATATTATTATGACTTATCACCTCATAATTATATGACTTTCTACCTCATTATTACGACTAAGTTTGAGTAATAAAACGATAATCCCCCTCTAGTGGAGAAGGGTCTAACTGCAGCCCGCAATACCTATGACATCAGACACGAACGCCCTTCATATCACGGAATGCCCTTTGATGTCATTTTCGATACGCCAATCATTGTTTTTGTCGGCGCTCGAAGAAATGGCGGACTTTGAATAAATCTTTATGAAAGCTTTTAGAGGAAAGAAGAATAAGACAAGAGTTTGAAATCAAGATGGAATTAATATTAGATAATATCATACTTTAATGGTAGGGTACGAATTATACCAGAGTGTATTAAAGATGTGAGTTGAATCGACTTTTAGGTGTCGTGCAATACTAAGCGCTCTTAGAAAGTTTTAAACAACAAGCAGGTCCGTTTGTGTCGCGTATTGCAACAGGGCTGTTCAGAATACTCAATTCGGAGTAGTAAATCGACAGATTCAGTTGTCGATTATTTTTTTTTATAATAACTATTATCATATGTAATTGTCCGTTATTGAGTATAATTGACCATAGCTAAGTGTAACGGATCGTATTCAAATATCTGTAACCGCGATTAAGTGTTTATAACTGCCCTGCCCTATAATTGTCCTGCATATCACGTATGGTAGTTAATCAGAAGCAAAACCTATGAGTAACCTGGTAGTTTAGATACTAAAATATATTTCAGAAAGACAGTGAAGAGAGATTGAGCCAATATCAAGTGATCTTCCACTGAAAAGTTGAAAAAGAGCACAAGTTTCTAAGACAAACACAGTTAATAGTTGATATATAATTTTTTTTTGGTATAGTAATGCTACTAGTCAAAAGTCTGAATACACTTAGGTCACTTTAGATGATCTTTTTTCATAGTTCTGTATATATTTATAATACATAATGGAACATTTTAACAAGTAAACTACAAAAAAAGGTCAAGTGTTTAAACAATATTCAATTACCTTCTGTTCAAGAAAGTTCAAATTAGAATCTAGACAATGGGGAAAGAACAGCCAGTTATTTATTATTATTATTATTATTATTATTATTATTATTATTATTATTATTATTATTATTATTATTATTATTATTCTTTCAATGATAGTATAGTTTGTTTAATCTCTTAAAACAATATTCAATGTCTCATGCTGACCTCTCCTGCATTCTTCAAAAATACTGCTTTAGAAGTTTGTGTTTTTAGTTTAAATGAAGTGAAATGTTTCTTCTTGTTCATATTTGTCAGTTTTAAGAACTTTATATCTATTTCATATTCTCCAGAGACACATAAGTATATTCAACTCCACAGAGGAGCCTACAGTTAGTTTGGTGCTCAGGAGTTTGCTTGTCAGATTCTCCAAGCCTCGTCAGCCACTCACCTCCATGGACCATCACTGTCCTTTGGTGGCTTTGTATGTGAAGCGCTCACAACTTGTGAACTTTGATCAGTTGACACTTCAACACAATTCAATGCAGCTCGATCTCCACCTTAACAGCAGGATTTGATTTGACAGAATAGTATACCGTGTACCTTACACCTTTTGAAAAGCTTGCTTTGATTAATTTTAGATTAATTCATTCATGACTGTTTATTAACACAATTTTCTCTTTTAAAATATTTAGTAGAATATGACAAAGATCGTAATACAAATACTTTCATTTTTAAGAACATAAACGTGGAGTTACATTACCTACAATTGACTGGCAACATATCATATATTTTCATAAATGTTTAAAAGCATCATTGGTTATATCTGTTATTATAATGTTTGTTCTGATTAACAGAAATAGCAGGATATTTTTTATTCATAGAATTTATTGCAATTTCATGATTTACATTTACTGTACATCAACAAAGTTGATTTTGTATTTTCTTCCAGCCAAGACGGCCGTCTTCAGTTTCCACACGAGAAGAAGGCCATTCTGTGTACCGCAGGCAGTTCTTCCTAATTCTCAGTTTCATGTTCTCTGACACTCATTTTAAGTATTTGAACTTCACAACAAGTCTCTGACCAACAGGACACACAGCAGGTCTCCAGTGAGGCCGTCACTGACTTGTGTCTTTCTTCAGCCCGGTGTCTTGTCAATGGCATTATGGGGGCAGAGAATGGTGGCCTTAAACATGGGGGGTTTGTGTGCTCTAACTGATTTATTAAATGGCTGTCGTTTCTTCTTCCAGTAATTCCAGACAAGATAAGGAACAGCAAGGACCTTCCTCTCTCCGCTCCTCCTTTTCCATTACTGAAGCACATGCTGCCTTCCTCTCCTTTTCTCACTCACTCACTCATTTCTCAAGGGCTTGATATTGTGTATGCTTACTCCATATGTGATCGTGTAAAATATATTTTATAAAAGTATAATGTGGTATGAGACTATTGAACTGGAATACAGTAGAAAGTCAAGTGTTTTCTCCTATAAATACCCAAACGTTTATATAAAATGTATCTATTTTTGTAAATGTTGACTGAATTATGTATGCCAGTACAATGAATATCAAATTTAGTTTACTGTTCATAAATTTAGACAATAAATGGCTTCATAGAGTTGTTTTAGTCGAGTGTCACTTTTTGACTGTTTCCCTTGTTCTTCAAAGCTCAGTTTCATCTTTGGCCTCAGGTAGCGTTCACTGAATGTGCAGCTCAGCATATTTATGGTGTTGTGTAGTTGGTAGTAAATTGTAACGTCTTCAAATGATTGAAATGTACAACATTGATTTGCAGAAATGCATAATATTTAATAATCTGTATTGCTGTGCCCTGTATGTTAAAGGTGGTCCGCACAAAGGCACAGACAGCCCTGTCAGGCAGGCCTACTGTGTGCAGTGAAATGATTCTTACGACTCAAACACTGGAAATCTTTTAAAGGTGAGGATTCTCTTTTTCCCTTTCGATATCAGTCAGTCATCAGTCAGTCTAGAAAGGAGTGATTGTTTGATTCAGGTGAACACTTTAAATTACGTGTAACCGTCTACATGTAGCATTTCTACTGCAGTGTGTGTAGGTGAATGTTTTAGTAGTTTTTAAAGTGTACTTACTACATTGAGAACAATGAAATGACTTGCTATCTGAAATGAGGAATTTGGCCTTCACAAGTGACAATGCTGTGGTAGTTGGCCTATTGTTGTCTGTCAGGGACTCACTTAAAGTACAAGTCCTGTCGACGTACAGATTGTCTTACAGCAATGAATTACTCAATAAAAATGTACGCTCTTTTCACTTCAGAGCACTTAGTCCTTTTGAATTAGTTGTGCACTTTCTCAATGGTTTCTAACCAGACATGACGTTCTCTTGAAGATTTTTATTTTTATTTTTACTCCACCTCATGAATACAGCGAGTACAGCAGAGTTAAAAGCCAGAGAGATCAATCGAGCTGAGCATTCCTATGACAAGCTGTGGCCATGTTGGTTGGTTTATTTCATGAGCCAATGTGACTGTAGTTTGAGTGAACGTGGAGTTAATGTGTTGATATTCCTAATAAAATACTTCACACTCTGCATTGTTTTCATTTTCACAAAGAAGTCTTCATTGATCCAAAACATCCGGACTGCTTGTGACCGACTTGTTGGGACAAAACTCAAGCCAAGAATTCTGGATATGGACGAGGATGAAGGAACACACAGAGCTGGAAAACTAGACCAAAGTGGAGACGATGAAGATATTGAAGAATTCGTGTCCTCCTTGTTATTTACTTTAAAGTGCATGAAGGATGTGCTCTCATATCTTGATGAGATACGGGGTTACAAAAAGTTCCCATCACTTGCTGCTGTTCTACCAGTTAGGTTGTTGAGTTTTGTTTTAATTTTATTAACCTTTGAAATTTCAACTGTAAAGAAAGGTGGGGATGGACTGGCTCTCTGACCTGGTCCAGTAGTTCCTTGTCTACTCAGAAGACCCGTATAGTGGATGGAGGACACGGGTGGGTGTCCTGACTGGGATTGTGTGCTTCATTAATTTAAAATATATTCATATTTGAACCTGGAACTTCTCTGTGTGTGGTTGTGTCCGGGGTTTGGGTGCTAAAATGCCCCCCACAGGTTACACTCCCCTATGTGGTAGTTATAACAATAGGCTTTGTGTTTGAGACATCACTTTAACTTTCAGGACTGAGACTGTCGACTGGCAAGTTCAAGATGGGAGTCGAATTAAAACAAAAATTAGTTGGGAGCCCCTGGGACTGAATATGAGAACCACTGTATGAAACAATATCATGTTACAAATCAGGATTATTAATATATAATACATGTGTTTGGGTGTGTATACACAGTATGAGAGAGAGTGAATATGTGTGTGTTTCATGATTTACATCTCTTGTAATGTTTAAAATGTGCTTATCTGTTTATTCCTCCTTTTCATGTCCATAACAGTCTGTGTGTCGTCTGTGATAATTCATTTTAATAACCAACTACACTCACTCAGACTTCTTACTTAATTTTAACTTAGTAGATAACTTTGCTGCACTTCACCATCTCCATGATGCATGCTGGTACACCAGTTAGTCTTATACTCCATGTTGGCACATCTGGGTAATGTAGAAACTGCTCTGATAGAGGTATGTCTACAGACAATAGCTTAGCATTCAACACTGATGTGCCAACTGAACTGGATTTTGGACTTCATAGCGAGCAGACCTCAGCTTTGCAGATTACCAGCATCATGTCCTCTATGCTCACCCTCAGCCCAGGCACACTACCCTAACCCTAACCCTAACCCTAACCCTCCATTGTGACTGTGAGTCTGGACACCATGCCAGCGCCATCATTAAAAATGCTGCTGACATCACCGTCATAGGCCTGATCACCACCAATGATAAAATGGCTTACAGACAAGAGGTCTACCTGCTGACTCGGTGGTCTCAAGACAATCTGACCTTTCATGACCAAAAATTAAGGAGCAGGTCGTAGACTTCAGAGGACAGATTAGGCTGTGGTTTGTTTTTGTGGGGTGCTGTGGAAATGGTGAGCTTGTTTAAATTTTGTACAGTAACAATCACTGATGAACTGAGGAGGGAACAGCACGGTTTGTTTATTGCCAAGTTCACCAATGCCTTCCTGAGACGTCTCACAGGTGCTGTCTGGGGTTCATCTTCACAGGCGGCGTCACATCCTGGTAGGGCACACACGCGAGGGTCACTGCACAGGGTGGTGAAAGGCACAACATATTACTGGCACCAGCTGCCTTCTATCTGGGGTATCTAAAAGACGTTCTGCTAAGATTATTACACACTCGGCCATCCTGCACACGTGTTTTATTAATCCACCCTTCTGACAAATAGTAAAGAACCAATGGCGCTAAGTATGGCTTCAAAGAAAGTGTTTAGTTAAAGAGTTACTGAACAGCCAATCATAATAAGAAACATTGTAAGAAAAAGACGAGGTATAAATATGTGAGATATACCTGAATATATATCTCTACTGTAAATTGTATTCTATATATTTATTGTGTTTTATTTTATTATCACTGTTCTGGAGAGGCATGTACAGTAAGTAACAATCTCATTGTACTGTATGCACAAGACAATAAATACTGTATGTTTAATGAGGAGATCACCTCGGGATGATACCCTACTGAATGCACACTGTAACTGACACACTATTTATTATTAGTAGTAGTAGTAGAAGTTGTACCAGTTTATGATATTTATCAAAATTTTAAAAAGACGACGACTCAAAGACAGTTTGTTTCTATGTCGGTATAAGTTGGGTCTTTGCGATCAACTTAAATGTTGCACGATAAAGGTTTATGAACAATCACGATTGTCTCAATCTGAAAAGTTGTTAAAAAATGTAAAATTATGTAAAATCTACTGGCTGTCACATGCCTTTCAATTGATATGGACGTGACATCCAGTATTTGACACATGCAGCTTTTAGTAATGAAAACGTTGATGGATCAAAACAATAAATAAATGACTGTTTAATAAAATGTTTACTTGTCAGTTTTAAAACTAATTTTATATGTAGTGCAGTTTTTGAAAACCTTCTAAAAATAATTAAACTTATTATTGTTTCACATCTGTATAATTTGCTAGTGGGAATATAAAATACATTTATAGATTGAAAATCTCTAGCTATGAGTTTTATGAGGTACATTTCGTTTGAAAGACTGGATAGTAATAAGATTTGTTACTTTTAATATAATGTAACACTTCAGGAGAAAACGTAATGAACAACCATTCAAAATAGTAAAAAAAACAAAAACAAAACTGAACTTTATATCAGCAAAATGTTAGAATCGTGAAAGAGCTTAGAATGATTGGATAGCATAAGTATGAGAGTGGAAGTCATTTATGTTTGACCAGATTGAAAACTGTTGTAATTTTTACAACTACAGCATCTACTGAGCAACAAACACGTCAACACTGTGTCACAGAGGGCATGAAGCAAGTGACGCTGGGAAAGGGCGTTACGATAAATCACATCATTACATGGGCGTGTGGTGTGTTGTGCTCTGAAGGGCGTTCAGTGACTGAAGCTACGGGCATTCTGGGATATGGAGGGCATTCTGTGAGGTACTGCAGTCTGCAGCTTCACTCTATTGGTCAACGCCACCTCCTTGGAGCTCCAGGGTGGAGGCTCCGGGCTGCAGAGATGCACACTTGGTGTCAATTGAAGCAAGTCTGAATATCAGCTGCTGCCCTTCGAGAGGTGACTGAAGTAGCCGTCTCTTCTTATTGCTAATCCATATCTTAGCAGAATTACAGCAGCTTTGACTCCTCATATAATATCAGCAGTGCGAACAGAATGCAAGGAGCCATCACTTGAATATTATGGTGGGATAAAACTAAAAGTGTTTAAGAAGCGTACCTAATAAAGTTTAATGTCAGGATTTATTAGCAGCTGATATGTAAAGTGTGGGGTCAGACTGGAGTCACAAGGACCACTCACCTCGTGAAAGCAGACTGTCATGCGTCACATGGACACACACAGGGACAAACACACACAGCAGGACACAAACACTCAGACTAAAGAGCAACGCTCATCATCCTCAATAATTAGCTTCATTGCTGTGAATGGAAGAATTAAACATTCAAATGTCATCACCATATTATTTGCTGCATTCTCCATTTTCTTTAAAATTCTATATATATTTTATAACTTTTTGTTCTTTATTACAAAACTAGCTGTGCTACAGGTCTAAGATGGGTTGAATTCTAAGTAACCAATGTAGATCTCAGTGTTAATGTCTGCAGTGCACCATCTGTGGGAATGTACTTTGAAATGTATGTAGTAATAAAATGAATTGCAATTATCATTCCAACAGATGGTGTATCACAAATGTATGTAGTAGTACAGTGCATTAATACAAATGTTTGTGATGTGCCATCTGTTGGAATGACAAATGCAATGCTCATGTCTCTGTTATATGCCATTCTGTTTGCACAGCTGAAGCACAACAAACTGCCGCGGGTCTGGACCAGCAGTTGTGTGCCAGCAGGGAGGTTTACAGGCTGGTATGGTGCCCACTAATCACACTCACCCTAACACACATCCTGTCATTAAACTGCTGGCCGATATCAGAGGTGACGTCTGGTGCTGTGGCTCTGTAACTTGATGATATTGATTAGCATGGGAGTCATAAAAGCTGTGCTAATGTTTGTGAGGCGCCATCTGTTGGAAAGACAGAGAGAAAGTGACTGGACAGACACACAGACAGACACACAGACACTTGTCCTTTTATTAAAGAGGATTAATCATAAACAAGAAGTCTTAATATCATCAGAACATTCAAAATATGAGATATGATCAGCGGAATTTACAAATCAAAAGTTACCAAATGAACAGATTTGACAAATAACAGTCGTCCATATTTTTATTTTGTGTGTATTTGATCTTTTTAGATTAATAAGCAATTCAAATTTTACAAACTGAAGCATTAACAGGCCACTTATCTCTGTGAATGTAACACCTAATCATAATTAACTAAAGATTAATCTAAAATAAGTATTCTTTTACACATTAATTATTATTAAACCAAACTGTCCTTCAAGGTGATGTCAATATTCTGAATATTTCTTAGATCTCACCAAACACTTCACATCGTAACTTCTCGTGTGTTTAATATGCAGAGAAGCCACAAGAGGGAGCAGTTTGGCTCCAGAAGAATCAGCTGATGTCACAGCACTGAAAGTCCCAGGAATGTCACTAAGGTGCAAGTCACATGACCAGCGTCTGAGTTGACAGCACATGATGAGGGCCACAGGAGCTGACGTGGAGTCGATTATCAGTGACTGGCGATGTGTCCAGTGTGCTCATCGACTTTTAAGTGACATTTTGCCCTGAATGTGCCCACCTGCCCACCCTGCTGACTGACATTTCCATTTCATTAATCGTGAGCTCTAAAAGACCCCAAGGTCAGCAGGAGACGACCTCCACCAACACAAACATCAGCCGACAGGACAACATGGCTGTCAGCCTGTAGAGTTTGAACGACTGCCAGTGTGCAGCTGTGACGAGGACCTGAGTGACCAGACAGACCAGTGGCTTTATGAGGTGACACAGCGGGGACTGAAGCAATGGCCGAGGTGACAGGAGAGAGAAGAGGACAGCAGGGCTCAGGTCAGCAGTAAAGAGCTCATCGGTTGACAACCTGTCTGATGAGCGAGTGCTTAAAGAATCAGACGTCAATCACACATCGAGATACAGATTTGATCAACGAGGAATACAATCTGTGATCACAGGACGGCCATCAGCGTGTGGCGAGTCAAAGAGGAGAAAATCAGAGGGAGGAACAAAACTGACAAACACACAAGTGACACACTCGTCTGACTCACTCTGTCTCAGGGCACTCATCTCACCCTTTATCACCCTGACTCTCTTCTCTATCATCCTCACCCCTCACTCTTTATTCACATTCTTCTCTTCCTTTTAACCCTTCAGGCTCCATGAAGATGACAGATTTAGAAGTCATAGTCGCCATCTGCTGGTGGGGCCTGTAATACACAGTGGGGGGGCGGTCAGCCTGGGCCTTCATTGGCTTCTTCACACAGACTGATGTCAGGTGACACGCCACTCCATGAAGGGTACTGAGGGAATTGAAAATGAATTCTGGGAATGTGTGTGTCAGTGGAAGGATAAAAGTATCCCCAAGTGTCACATCTGATTGTCACTTTGAACACCGACAGTGACAGCAAAGTCAGTCAGCTGACTCGTCTCCTTGAGGTTGGGTGACAGTGGGAATAACAAGAAGGAGGTGCAGTTTAATGTCTAATGCGACACCAAGTGACTCAGTAAAACACCAAACTCCATCAGTATGACCGACATGTGAATGAGCGGTGAGTCCTCGTCTTTAGACATTCACAGTGAATTCATTCAGAGGTGACAGACCACCGGAGTAACTAATAGAGGGGCAGACAATGTCTGTTCAGAGGCCAGCACTCCTGTCACTCTGTGCTCCTAAATTGTCACTGTAATGAGGCTCTTGATACTGAGACAGGCATGTGGTACTGCTGGAGCAGCACTACTGAAAGGCGCTATATAGACTGACTGAGAGGTGACATTCAGTGACACTCAGAGGACACAGCAGTTGGGGTGTCAGCCTGAAGGACATGTGGCTGTGAATCAACAGTGACCCCTGCTGGTCAGACTGATATTTGTAGGTCTGAGGTGTCACCACCCCTCACTATGACACACACACCTGATTGGTTACTCAGACTCAATAATAATGGAGACCCTGACAACCGCACTCGCCCCGCATTCTCATCCACAAATTCACTCTCAGAGGTGCTGCCCCCCACCTATAGTGAAAAATTAATTTTGACCCCAAACTGCAAACACAAAGACACCTGAGCTTGTGAGGACATCAAGTGACCGGTGGAGGGTACTGGTCAGTGGTCACATGGTGTCAGATGGCTGATTTTTACACTGCAGTGACGATCAACATAAAACCCTGGATAGAGGGGCTCAGTGAAGGAGGTGTTGAACCTGTGCAGGAGGGTCATTGTGTGTGAGACGCTATAAAATGACAGAGAGCCAGCAGGCCAGTCCAGATACACACCTATTCTGGGGCTGTAGGGGGCGCTGATTACAGTCTTCTGTTTATTGTGCCACACAGAGTACTGGGAATGAGACCACCGGAAACACCAGGACTTGTCGTTGTACCCAAGGCAGCACTCCCCTCCCTCTCCTTTCCTGCCCAGTCCTTTATATGCGACTCCAATCTCCATGACGTCTCCACTGCACTCCACCTCCCAGTAACAGCGAGTCCCAGTCAGAGCCTCTCTGCCCAGAACTTGAGGCCAAAAGTCAAATCTCTCAGGATGATAAGGATATTTAGTCTCTGTCTCCTCACGTGTCACCTTCTTGTTCCCTTCAGACAGATGGAGGAGTCTGTATGCCGTGTTGATGTCCAGTGTGAGGGGACAGAAGTCTGAAAGGAGAGAAAAGAAAACGAATGAGGAAATCTGGGAGTGTGTAACGGGACTGGGGGCGGAGCATAACACGGACAATTAACAAGAACCAATCAGGAGCTGCGCTGACAAGACATTAATAATAAAGAGCTCATCTGATTGGAAAGAATCTGTGAGGATTAAAAATTAAATTATAAAAAGACGAGACGACAAAGAGAAAGGCAGGCAAGTTAGTCATTTGAAAGTCATCTCAGTCGTCAGAAATTATGATAAAGAACATAAGGTCACCATTGAGGTCAGAGTTCTGATGGACTGTCCACACTGACCGTTGGCTTTACTAAATGACATGTTTTATTGTCACAGTCCACCACTTTAATTTAAAATTAATCAATTGTCACACATCAGAACCACATAAATAATTTCAATAAAAGCTGCAATCAGAATTTACTATTTTTAAGCTATCTATTATATAGTGCCTTTCGCATTTGTCATTGTCTCTCTCTTTATTTCTTTAGTGTGTTTCCTATCATCTTTTTATTATTTGACTGTCATTCTTATCCAAGGTGACTTCCATCATCTGAGATTCCATTGTTTCCTTTTCTTTTCTTTGTCCAATCAGAACTCAGGCAGGTGAAGTGACTTGCTGAGGTCACACAGTGGTGTCAGTGGTGGGATTTGAACCCACAACCTCCGAGTTTTAACTCCAAAGTCTTCACCACCAAACCACACTGCATTTTCTCCTCCATTTAAACTCTCCTTCTGTTCAATCTGAGGTCAGCTTTACTCTGGTGGTCTCAAAAGGGAGGTGGGCTACAGTCCTGTGGACTATCAAACATCTTGAGAATATTAGCAGCTGAGCTCACTGGACCATGAAGCTCTGTGGAGGTGGTCTTGTAGTCTTCATCTTGGGTTCAACAGACAGCTTTGGTGATTCACTGCCCGAGTCTCTCTATCCCATAATGCACCAGTCACAGGACCCCCATCACTCTCAGCCCCTCAGTCACACAACACTCAGACTTTCATATCCTAAGCCTGTCCTGCTCTATTAAAACTTCACTGATTTTAATTGTGATGATCCAATCAGTCAAAGCACAAACTCACATTTTAAAAAGTCGTCTCTGCTCTGAGGTTCAGGAGGCTGGAGGGCGAAAACTGGAGCTTCATGAGCTGAAAATAAAAAGAAAAGAGAAGAAGAATGGAAACTGAGAAAATGGCATTGTGGGATCTTAGTTTAGTTCTTAAACACTAATTACAAATGAAGAGGAGTTCAAAGAAAACATTTATAAAATATACAAGGGGTGGCAAATTAGGTCAAATGTAGATCTGAATATTCATATTAATAATAAATATACAGGGAGTCAGAGAGTATTGAGACCCCCTCACTTTCCGCACACTTTACCGTGTTAGTGATTTAATTTTAAATGGATTAATGTGCCTGTGAGGGACAGTTATACGTCACTGTGCTGATTGTTATCTACTCTCTGGTGTAGCTGCGGTTCTTTCTAATCGAAGAATTAGGCCAGCAAGTATTATTATTTTATTAAATTATTTATTTAATAATAATAATTTATTAAATTATTATTTTTTTAATTTTTTCTCCAGCCGTCTGGAGTTTTTTTGTTTTTCTGTCCCCCCTGGCCATTGAACCTTACTCTTATTCGATGTTAATGTTGATTTATTTTTTATAATTATGTCTTTCATTTTTCTATTCTTTAATATGTAAAGCACTTTGAGCTACTGTTTGTATGAAAATGTGCTATATAAATAAATGTTGTTGTTGTTGTTGTTGAACACCCTTCACCAGCTCGCTTCAAGTACTTTGATAGATTAGTTTATGTAAGTGTATGTGTGGTATCTAAACAGAAATAAATGAATACAAAAAGTGCACAAATACAAATGAAATACATACTGTATATGCACATAACTAATTAAATGTCAAAGTTACACAGTATTCTGGAAGAGCAAAGTTAAACATCACTCATCTTTACGTATTGTTTAATCAAACCAGTAGGTGGCACTATTAACCAGAATAAAAGGAACAGCGTAACGCCAGAGACTATGGAGGAATATTTAGGACAAAATTAAATAAATAAATAAATAAAAGTACTGTGAAATGTGATAATAAATAAATAAATGTGTCACGAAATACGTTTTTTGTTGCTTATTTATTTATTTATTTCATTTTGTCCGTAACATTCCTCCAAACCATCATGAAATACGACTTGAAATAAAACTGTCACTTTCACTCGTCAAAGTTGAGAGGGTGGGCTCTAACACCCCCTCTAGTTATTGATTTGTGAATTGATAGCCCAAGAATTAATTAGAAAAATGTTTACTACAGCCGATGAAATGGATTCTGCCGAAGATATTACGTATTGCGGTTTAAAAGTACGACAGATTGCAGATCTATATGGTGTATCGGAGAAGACGATCACAAGGCGAATGAGCCAGTTTGATATACGGTAAGCTGCACGCTCTATTAGTTTAGGTACTTTGACATGGAATGCCCAAAGCAGCGCCAACTAATATATTGAACTGAGTATCTGACTCTTGTTTTACGAGTATAAAGTCAGGTGCATATTCGGAGCTACTTTTTCAAAGAACTTTACAACTCTGATCAGTGGCAAACTTTGTAACAACATTTCAATTTCTTCCGATAAATCTTCAAATCTCTCTCTAAAATACGAAATATCTTCGGCAGAATCCATTTCATCAACAGTAGTAAACATTTTTCTAATTAATTCTTGTGCTATCGATTCACCAATCAATAACTAGAGGGGGTGTTAGAGCCCACCATCTCAACTTTGACGAGTGAAAGTGACACTTTTATTTCAAGTCGTATTTCATGATGGTTTGGAGGAATGTTACGGACAAATGAAATAAATAACCAACAAAAACATATTTCGTGACACATTTATTTATTAATGCTCACATTTCACAGTACTTTTATTTATTTGCACATTTATTTATTTATTTAATTTTGTCCGAAATATTCCCCCATACAAGACAAAAAACCTTTACGTTTAATACTGCAAGAATCAACACATTAACGTCCTGGAGCGAAGTAAAATAAAGCGCATCTCTCCCCTAAGGTCAACAGTGCACTGACTTAACAATATGTTCATTCGCAAACAGCAAACATACCATAATAGCGCTTTTCTATACTTGCACTGACTGTCAACATAAGTTGCAATTTTAACTAAGATGTTAAGTTACAGTGAACGCTGCAAAAAAGGAAAAGACATACTTTGTCAGTAACGCACAACACACAAATACAAAAGGTAACAGCAAACTGAAACTTGAAAAAACGCAAGCAAGCAGGAAGAGACTGTGAGCGCGTTACAATTCAGGAACAAAACGCTGTGCATGCGCAGTAGTCTTGTGGGGCGTGTCTTGCCGAGGTTCAGCATAAAGCTGGGAATTTTGTACAGTGCCTTTTGTGCTCATCAGTCTACACTCAGTAACCCATAATGACAACGTGAGCGCAGGTCTTCAGGAAGGTCTGCACATTTATTACAAATCAAAACTGAAACTTCTCCTTCCTAGAAGTATTCAGACACTTATTTCAGGTCTTTGTGGAAGCGCCTTTGGTGGTCTTCATGACTAAGTGTCACTTCAAGCTTTACATTCCTGGATTTGGCCAGTTGATCCCATTCTTCCTGGCAGATCCTCTCAAACTCTGTCAGATTTCAAGGTAAGCGTCTGTGAACTGCCATCTTCAGGTCTCTCCTGTTCTGTGTGGTCTCAGTCTGGTCAGTCAAGGACCCTCACTCTTGTCACAAAGCCACTCCACTGTTGTCTTGGCTGTAGTCTTCAGGTCATTGATCCATCGCCCAGTCTGATGTCACAGGTTTTCTTTAAAATCCTCTCTGTATTTGATTGCACTTCTCCTCCCCTCAGTTCTGACCTGTCACTTTGTCCCCATAGCCTGATGCTGTCACCACCATCGTCACTGTAGAGATGGCATTAAGCAGGTGGTGAGCAGTGCCTGGTCCTCACCAGACATCCTGCTTGGTCTTCTGTGTAAATAGATCAATGTTTGTCTCATCAGATCTTTGAATCTTACCCTTGATGCTTTCAGGCTGTCATTTGTCTTTTACTTGAGAGTATCTTCTCCCTGGCCACTCCACCATAAACGCTTGATTTGTGGTGCGCTGCTGAGATGGCCGTCCTTCCTACAGTTTCTCTCATCTCAGCAAATGACTTCTGAAGTTCTGTTGTGGTGACCATTAGGTTCTTGGTCACCTCCATGGCCAAGGCCATTCCTTCCCAGTTACTCAGACTGGCCATCTCTAGAAAGTGTCCTGGTGTTTCCAAACATTTTCCATTCCTTTGTGCCCACTCTCTCTGCTTATTTTCACAATACACACATACAGTAAATGTCTAATGTGGTGGTCGGCAGGGATGGACCCTGTGCTCTTGGCTGCTTGACCTTAGTTTGTCTTTAAACAAATCACTGTCTTTATGTGTAAACGTACGCAATTCATAATTTATAAAGTGTGTTTTACTCTGAGGCTGCACTCACTTCAATGTTCAGGTGGTCCACAAGCAGTCAGAGTTCTGACGCAGTCCTCCAGTTGCTTATATTCAACACTGAAATATGTCAAATTAAATGCTTTTGGCGTGTAAACTCCTTTTAAATGTCGGTGGGAGACACGACTTCTGAGCAAACAACAGCAGGAATTTAAAACACGAGAGCTCAGGGGGAGCACAGCTGAAAATGGATGAACGTGAACTTTTAACGTGGACTCCATCCAGCAGAATGTAATGGACACTGAAGACAGCAGGAGCAGATTGAGATGTTCTGATGTTATAAAGCACTGACGCTGAGCTCAATTTGAGTCCATTAACGTCTTCTCTGTTCTCAAATAAACAATTCATTTGTGCTCAGAGCCGGCTTAGCCATTTAAAACACATTTCTGTTCATTAATCTCAAAGTAAGCAAAGCAAAGGAAATGAAAAGATTCCCAAAGTTATGTGAAAAAAGGACATTTTAAGAGAATACGTGGAAAAAGTATAAGGAGTATAACATTTCAAGTTAAAATTCAAAAAAATCTGAACACAGCTGATTATTTAGAGAGTTTGTTATCACTCAGCTAATGACTGTGAAAGGCGCTATATAGTAAAAAATAATAAACAGCAAAGCATGGCAGATAAATGTTAAAGAGCAGGCCTTCTTCACTGTCATCTTATTGTCACTCTGGTCCTCCCAAGTAACAAACACAATGTCACCAGACGCTGTACCTGATGGAGTCCTTGTCATGATGTCCCCCTGGCTGATCTTCTCCAGACTCTTTGTCAGACCTGACAGCTCCTTTCTCAGGTCCTCAGATGAGAAATCAGCGGTGACAGTGAAGCTCAGCGAGTCTCCATCAGCAGGAAGGACACAGCGAGAGGAGAAAGTCTGCATCAGGAGAGAAGAGGGGATGAGATTTAATAAAGGAGACATTAAAAAGTAAGTAATGCTGATAAGAGGGGGCTCTTCTGAATTAAGGATCAGTGTGGTGGGCAGTCAGCGTGGGTTTAGATGGTGAGAACGCCTGTCATTGACTTGTTGGTTATTTAGGAGAGAATATTTGGTGGAGTGTAGTGGAGCAGCACAGATTATCGACATTAACCATCAATGAGCTTTTCACACAGGACTCCATGAGCGGAGTGTCAAGATAAAGGGACTGAGGGAGCAGGTGGGTCCAGAATTGACTTGGCACACAAAACAAGAAGTTCAGCTTTTTATGGTTCTCAGACAAACCTAATTAAATTAAATTAAATATAAAGAATAACACATGTAAGGGGAAAGCTCTTTAATATGATTATACAATTGGAGGTCTGCAGCTAATAAGTTTGACTTGTGAGGAAATCCTAGGAGCCTTTGATTCTTCATCACTCAAAAGAGAGAAAGCTACGGCAAGTTGAGTTATGTAGCGACCACCATGTGTGGAGTGTAAATCAAGAACTGAATCTCCATAATGTCTGTGAAACACAGTCAACATCAGGACTACTGTGTGGAGTGTGAGAGAAAAACACATGAGAAAGACGAGAGACGAGACTGGACTGTGGGATCTGAGCTGTGAGGAAATGCTGAATGATTTGAATCTCATCAGTTATGGATGGAGACATCAGAAGGTGGCCTGGTTGAAGAGTTAGCACCATCCTTTATTAGATGTCATCTTTTACACTTCATAAAAAAATCACTTTTTCACACAGACAGCTGTAGATTCATCGATTTGTCATGTACTTGAAGTTACCAAGTTTGAGATATTTGTAAAAAGAATATTGGAAATGCTAAGGAAATATGAAAAGACGATCTGTGCTGGGCTGAATAGCCTGTTCCTGTCATGTTGTACAAACTCCTCAGATCTTTTTAATTTCTCTCTAAATGTTCTCTAGGTCTCACACATCCCAGTCTGATCAGACTCCTTGTGAAGTGTCGCTCTCACCTGCAGGAAGTGGAGATGGTCCTTGGTCTCTGAAATCTCCTTAAGCTCAGCTTCTCTCCTCTTCAGCTCCTCAATCTCCTTCTCCAGTCGCTCCATGACTCCTTCAGCCTTCTCCATATCTCTCTTTTCTTGTTCTCTGATCCTCTCAGTCAGTTTCCTGTGGGCTTCCTCAATGCACCGTATCCGAGCAGTGAAGCTCTTCTCATTTTCTTCCACCTATTTTATCACAGACATCTGAATAAATAGTATAAAGATTTAGAATTGAGTCACCTGATAAGAATAACCAATCATGAGGCACATTTGTTGCTATTTTGATGTTGTGAAGGACAGTTTGAATTGGCTGGAGTGACTGGTGGTACCTTATTTGCAGATGGAAGGTCAGTTGCAGACTGACTCCCATACAATATGTTCACTCCATTATGCCGAGTAACATCATCACTCTGCTGATGCTGCTATTAAGGAAACTGCAGGACTTTATGAGATACACAGTCATAAAAGGCTTCCTTCTGAAGGACCTTGAGAGCCATTGGCAGGAGCTGCTAGGGACACCTCTACTGTCTTGTGAGGACTCCATTTGACCCAACAGTTTGTATAAAAGTCTGCCTTTAAAAATGGCATCTCCGGCTCAGCCTGAGGTTAGGAGTGGAGTAGGACAACACGCACCAGGAACAAAGAAGAAGAAGAGAAATTTGTAAAGAGGAGTTAACTTGTGTGTTAGACGGTAATTGTTTTAAAATAAAACAATTTCTAGTTTGGGGTGTCAGACATCATCATGTCAGACCTGTGAGATGGAGATATCAAACAAGAGGGTCTAGGAGTTGGTTAGGGGGATTCAGATTTCCTTTAATTTCATGAACTCCTTGCATATTAACCTTCTTCCATGTCTTTTTCATTGTAAAGCTCAGAGTTGTGAGTCTTTATTTCCATGTCTAATGTATTTCTACTTCATTTATGAACTCTGCATTATTACTAATGAATTTGCTATTATAACTATCGCTCATACTTATATGATGACACCTGGCTGTATGTTACTATGTGGGAATTAAATGTGAAGTAAAAGGTGCCTGCTGTCCAGGATCATCAACCCCAAAGCTGGAGGTGTTCTGCTGTTTTTAAAACGTTGCACATCTGGACAGTGACTCACATAACTCTGCGATAGAAGGTGAGGATGAGTAGCCCTAAAAGGTCACCTACTAACCAGCCACTAGAATGAGTAAGAAATGATAATATGAGATTTATTATTAGGGAATTTAGATGAAGCTTTACTCCCGATACAGAGAGTCTCATATGGTGTTTTGCCTTTTGATGCACATGTGGAAAACCTCCCTGGTTGGGTGGATAGGCTCCAGGCTGGAGTAGGGATGGAAGGATGCAGTTGTTATTGCCACATGTGTCCAGTTCTAAGAGGCTGATTATAAGAGGATGGATTAGACCACCAGTACTGCAGAACAATTTAAAGACTTTGGTAAAAAGCTGAGGAGCAGTAATGACAAAGTGATGAGAAGTTCATCCTATGCCACACATAAGACTGAGGAGGATAGAGAGAGAGAGATAGAGAGATAGATAAAAAAGAAACGTCCCTTTTTCAGGACTGTGTATTTCAACAATAATGTTTTAAAAATCCAAATAACTTTACAGATCTTCATTGTAAAGGGTTTAAACAATGTTTTCCCTGCATGTTCAATTAACCATAATCAATTAATTAACAAGCACCTGTGGAATGGTCAAGACCTTAACAGCTTACAGAAAGTAGGCATTTAAGGTCACGTTTCTAAAAACGCAGGACACTAAAGAGACTTGTCTACCGACTGTGAAAAACACCCAAAGAAAGATGCCCAGGGTCCCTGCTCATCTGCGTGAACGTGCATTAAGCATGCTGCAGGGAGGCATGAGGACTGCGGATGTGGCTAGGGCAATAAATTGCCATGTCCGCACTGTGAGACGCCTAAGACAGCGCTACAGGGAGACAGCAAGGACAGCTGATCATCCTCACAGTGGAAGAGCCCGGATTCAATCCCATTGAGCACGTCTGGGTCCTGTTGGATCGCAGGGTGAGGGCTAGGGCCATTCCCCCCAGAAATGTCCAGGAACTTGCAGGTGCCTTGGTGGAAGAGTGGGGTAACATCTCACAGCAAGAACTGACAAATCTGGTCCAGTCCATGAGGAGGAGATGCACTGCAGTATTTCAAGCAGCTGGTGGCCACACCAGATACTGACTGGTACTTTTGATTTTGAGCTTCCCTTCATTCAGGGACACATTGTGAAACATTTTTAGTTTATGTCTTATGGTGTTGACTCTTTTAGTGTTCATACTAATATTTACACATTAAGTTTACTGAAAGAAAAACAGTTGAAAGTCAGAGGACGTTTCTTTTTTTGCCGAGTATATGTGTGAAGAGTTCTGTCTCTACTGGATGAGAACTTTCACATAAATGAATCCTGGCAGAACTGGGCATCGGAGAGTGTGCTACCATAGACAGTCTGCCAGCTCATTACAGGGTCAGAGCTACACTAGTGATCACAATGGAGGCCAATTTGTTGTTTTTGCCAATTAACCAAACTGAAATGCGAGGATGAGGTGGAAGATCTGAATAACTGTTACAAACCCACTGAGATACTGGAAGAAGGGGTAAACTCCACACGGAAAGTGTATCTGAGATTCAGCAGATGCCACCACTGGTCAACCTTACTGCCCTTTGTGATAAAATATTAAAGCTGAAGTAAATCATTTGGAGGTGTACGTTATGTAAACTCTGCACTCAGTCAAACAGTTGAGACCTTTAAGCTCTTTAGTCTAATAAAACTGAGAAATACCACAATGAACAAGAGAAGGCCATTACAACCTCCAGAATAAATCAAGAATATCCCATCTCTCCAAATGAGGTATTTTACAGGAAAAGACAGGCTCTCAAATCAGAATTTATCTCTTGATAACAAAAGAACCTGAACAACTCATCTTTAAATCACAACATCATTACGGTGAACATGGAGAGAAGGCTAATAAGATCTTAGCTCAGCAATCAACAAGCAGGAAGCTTGCAATGCAATAACAGAAATTACCAGCGCAACTGCAGATAAAGTAATGAAGCCTAAAAATATAACTCAGACATTTAGCAAGTACTATAAGTCTTCATAGTCTACTCAGTTTCAAGAAGACGAGACACAGTCTGAGGAGTTCTTTGATGTAAAACAAAGACAACAGCTGGACACTATTAGTGAAGAGGAACTGGACAAACCTCTGACACTCTCAGAGTTACTGGATGCTGTAGACTCACTCCAAAGTGGGAAAAGAACAGGCCCTGATGGCAACTAGTGGAATTTTATAAAGACGTTTTCAAGTAAGTTTGCTCCACTATTATTAGCAAAGTTTACAGAAGCTACAGACAACAAAATTCTGCCCAAATAACCAACACAATTTTCCACACCTCCCTCCCATTTCTTTTCCAGAAGAATTCCTGATTAGTCCTGAGGAGTCAGACAGGTATTTCAGTAACATATAAAAACATTTCAAAGAATCTCCCCTTTAAGGGTCCTAGGATACGGTGGGAAAAAGACCTGTTAATGAATATCTCAGAAAAGGAGTGAATGTCAGTCATGCACAGCATACCCTCCAGCTCCATATGTGCGAAAATTCAACCATCTGACTTCGACTCTTTCATCGATCACATTTGTCTCATTTAAAATTGGAAAGAATCGAACCTGCGAGTGTGGGAATCGATATCCAGCCTAACTGGGCCACATGTTTTGGGAGGACAACAAAGTAACATCATTTAGGGCCAAAAGGTTTGAATGTTTTATCAGACAGCTGTGGGGTCACAATCACTCCTAACTCACTAACAGCTGTGGTTGGTGGGCTACCAGAGGGGCCTAAAGTGGAGGAGGACACATTGACTGTAACTGCCTTTACCACATTGTGAGCTCGTGGACTTGTGCTGCTGAACTTGAAGACCCCCAGCCCACCTGTGATAAGTCACTGGGTCACTGATGTTTGACATTAAAAAAAAAAAAAGTCTCACTTAGAAGATCTGTTCAAAACCTTTTTAAAATATGGCAAGATCTAATTAATAAAACTTTAAAATAAGCAACCATAACAGGGGAAAAGGAAATTCTGACTTTTTATTTATTTATTTTTTTTATCTATCTATTTAAATTATCAGGAATTTTGGCCCAGTTCTCGGCTCTTCTTTTTTTTTTGTTGGCTGCAGCGTAAATCCTGTTTGGAAGTTATTAATTTTTTTTGTTTGTTTAGATTTCTGTTTCAACTTTCTGATTTTTTTTATTATTTTTTATTTTGACTTTGAAAGTCATTTGTTGTATAAGTTGAAATTGATTGTATGCAATGATATTTTTAAAAATAAAAACAACTTAGACAATTAATAGACGTTGTGCCTGCTGATCTAATTCAGAACATCAGCGTCGACCTTCAGTGCGAGTTTCTGTTAGTAGAGTTAAGTCTCCTTAAATTAGCAGATGGAATATCAGAGGACTTTAGGGTTATGCTGTCTGAGTCTCCACTGAGTAACACCTAGGATTCTGTCAACAGTGAAAGGCCATGAAGGACACCACAACACGTCTTCTCTAACTCTCCCTTCTCGTGTCCCTACTCATCATCACCAGTGAAGCTCTGCTGTTCTTCAAGTTCTCATTTATTTCTCCCCCCTCTTTGATATGAAGTGTTGTCTTCATATTCCACTCACCTTCATCTCATCCATCGCTCTCCTCGTCTCCTTCAATGTCTTCTCTCTCTCCTCAAGTTTCCTCTTGATGTCACTCAGTGTCACCCCCAGCTGTTTCTGTTTGGACACACAAGAGGACACGCGTGGTCAGATCAGAATTCACGTTCACTTTGCGATTTCTTCTTCTCTTTCTGACTCCTGATATTTTCACAAAACATTTGTTTGACATTTCATAACACAACTCAAATTTGATTTAACAAACAGGAATGACAATAAAGATTAAAAGAAAGGTTTAATTTAATTTACGTAAGATTGAGTTTGGGCTTGAAGAGTGCGTCAAATACAGAAGACAGTTTGATGGCACACTGGTGTGTGAGTTAGCTCTTGACGTTTAGAAGACATCACATCGACAAACTGGGAAATGTGAAGTTCACACAACACCAAAAATAATAAAAACAAACTGGAGTGTAAAGTAAAGAAACTGGTGAAAGGCCAGGAGGACTTAAAACACGTTATGTCAGTAATTAGAGGATCTACAAGATCATTTGATATCCTGAGTCAGACATGTGAGGACGTTGTCTGCCGTTGTCATTTTCTGCAGTCAAGTAAGATAACGAAATACAGAAACAATTCTGTTGAATTCAGGAAGAAAGCAACTAACAGGAATTCTAAAACTCAGAAATGATATTTTTTATACATTACTTACTTCAGATATTTTGTTTAGGTGACGGATTCTTATTTTTAATAAAACTATGGAGATCTGCCCCCTACTCACTTCGCCCACCCCCAGGTTTGGTTCGTGCGGAACTTCAAACATTTAAGATAAGATAAGTTAAGAACTTTATTCATCCCGAGGGAAATTCTTATGTCATTGGCATGTTCAGTGCAACAAGAGAAATAAAGATAGTACAATAAAGATTTAAAAAGTGAAAAATAGTAATTGTGCAAATAACAGTTGTTCAAATGTACAAAATACGACAGCATATAACAAGAATATGACAATTAAAAGTGACTTAGTACTTGTGCCTCAGTAAAATGAGCTAGCCACTTGTGATGACATAATGGGACTAACATACCACCACAAAGGCTGAAAAGATCACCTACAGAACGAAGAGGAGTTATAAGGCCTTATTGCCACAGGTAGAAAAGATCTCCTGTGGTGTTCAGATCTGCATTTGGGGGCAATGAGTCTTTTGCTGGGTGTGCTCTGATGGTTCCTCAAGGAGGCATGCATGGGGTGAGAGGGTTTGTCCATGATACTGAGGAGCTTTATCAGCATTCTCCTCTCAGACATCTCCGTCAGGTCCTCTAGTTTGACGCCTAGGACAGAACCAGCCTTTTTAATCAGCTTGTTCAGCCTGTTGTGATCAGCTGTCTTCTTCACCGCACTGCCCCAGCTCACAGCTGCAAAAAAACACCACACTCTCCATCACAGAGTGATAAAACATTGTCAGCATTTTCCTGTATACATTAAACGACCTAAGCCTCCTCATTAGGTAGAGCCGGCTATTCCCTTTCTTGATCACAGTGTCTGTGTTCTTGGACCAGTCAAGTTTACTGTCAATGTGTACTCCCAGGTACCTATAGTCCTCAACTACTTCAACTTCCATTCCTCTGATATTGACAGGGGTGGGAGGAGGAGCCCGCTTCCTAAAGTCCACCACCAGGTCCTTTGCCTTTGTGATGTTTAACTGTAAATGATTCTGCTCACACCACCCAGCAAAGCTTTCCACCACACCCCTATATTCCTCCTCCTGACCATCCGAAAAAACCATTTAAAAGTATGCACAGCACCTGTCTTTTTGTCTCATTGCCTTGTCTCTCTTCTCCCCCAGACATCCTCTGCTCCTCTGGGGGGTCCCGCTCCCAAGGTGCGCCCCTAAGAACAGGAAGATTTTCTATTCTTCTAATTGAGAGACAGAACTGTCCCCTCCGACTACACACAGAGCTCAATTCACTCCTGAAAGAGACTTGTGTTTGTTTGAAGTGTCTGAATAACGTTTGTCTCTAAAATCTCCTGTGTATCTGTGCTACTCTGTAACCCAAGCGTGACCGTGTACGTGGATTTTACTTTCACCAAACCACAAATCTTTCAATTCTCGTGGAGAGACCTCTTCATTGGGAAGACACACTACTTTTCCCTGATGGCAACACTAATTAGACAATCTACAAGTCTCTGACTTAAAGTTTCAATTAAAACAATATATTCAATCTCTTTTCACTGTTCTGTTATTTCACTAAGTAATAATTTCTGTTTGTCTGTGTGAATGCGATCTTTACTTTCATTTTTGTTGACTTTCGAAATGGCCAAAGTCTCCATCTTGCGGATCTGGCTTCCTTCTCTGGACTTATAAAAGTCTCTTCAGAAATATCATGTCTCGTCTCTTATAATAGAGAGATGTTTATTATGTTTATGTGTTTTGGTTTCACCAGAGCCTTCCAGACCACCCAGCCATCCCTTTTAAGGGGTCAGCACAGAGATGTGCAGGTGGGTGAGCCTGTGGTGTCCTGATGATGGACTCTCTCTCAGGCAGACTCAAGGACTGTGTGAGGAACACTGGAGCAGCACAAGGAACAGGCCTGTCTACTTTACTCTTCACTATTCGCACCTCACACTACAAAGAACACAATTTCTCTTTTCTTGTTTATCCACAAATCACCCAAAGAGTGTCTCAGTGGGCTTTAAAAGGCTGTGTTTTTGAGAGCCCCCTACTCCAGATTCTCTAATTAGAGGAAAAACAAGAAAATCGAGGTTGAATACACACACAATAGATCTAATGTTTCAAAGCCCCAGTTCACTTAAACTGCATGTCTTTCTACTGTAGGAGGAAACCCACATGAACACAATGAGAACATGCAAACTCCACCAGGGACAAGTCACAATCGAAAAATAAAACGTATTTCTAATATAAGGACAACTGAAGATGTACGTATTCAAGTGTATACAGACAGACGACATCAACAGACAACACCAAACATGAGCCTGTGTTACCTTCGTTGGTTCTTTCTCTTGCACTTATAGAAAGGCACATAACTTGTGATTTTATTTCTAATAATTTTTATCCAAAAAATTTCCCAGTAAACATCATTCATTCAGAACCAGCTTTTAAATGTTCTCGTCTCAGTTCTGCTTCAGTTCTTAGTTACTTATTAAGTTTCTAGAGTCAGCACTGTGATGGCAGTTTGGTTTTCCTCACAGGTTGTCTACACTCCCTTACAGCTCCTCTGTGTGTGTGAGACGCTGATCTGAACTGATTCAAGTCAGGTTTAGTTTTCTTACTGAATTTATGAAGAGACCCTCACAACAGCTAAGCCTTCTCCTTCACACAGTTATGGTGATGTCAACTCCCAGAATTCACCTCTGGCTTTATCTTAACTACCGAGTCACAGTCAGAAGTTCTCAAACTCAGAGCAGGTGAACTCCTGACTTGGTTTATGGTCACTCAGGTGGAGGTGACGCTTTGTCCAGATTGTTGAGTCCATGGAGGGCTTCCTCTGTCACACATTTAAGAACATTCAGTTTGCTTTGTCTTTCTTCTAACAGATTCTTTTCTCTCTCTTGTCCTTTTCTCCTGTGACTGTGAGTTGTTCTGCAGTTTAAAGTCTTTGAGGTTTCACACTTACTGGTTATCTTTTAGTGGCAAAAAAATGTACAACTGCTGGTTGATGTTCTCCTTCAGTAATTGTACAGATTTTATAGGTGGTCTCTCTTACTTGTGCACCTTGCTTTCCTTTATCAAGTCAGGACTGAATGAGACCCCTACGTTCATCTCCATTACAGGGGTCTTCAGCTCTTACCGTCTGGCACTACGTTACCCTTTGGAGCAGAAGAGATCATTTAGCCTTTGTGATGGTCACAATAAGGGTCTTACTACCAGGGGCAGAGATCAGAGTTCTAGTGCTTACAAAAGGTTATAAAGGACGGAGTGGACTTGCTGCTGTAGGTGTCTTGGATGAACAGAAATCCAACCTTTTTACTGCTAATTCCTGCTAAGTGTTGTCCATCAAGTTGAGTTTTGGCTCCTTCTTCAATAACAAAGTGATAAAGAGTGACACACTGAGACATCGCTGGGTGTCATTTGCTGTGGTTGATCAGACTGATCAGATGACACCCAAAACTGTCGAGGAGAGTCCTGGTGAAGTGAACTGACATCTGAGGTGAAGTTACGAGTTAATAAAAGAGGGGCAGGAGGTGGCAGCTTAAGAAAAAGACTTCTGACCAAGCAGTGCCAGTCTGTCCTATAATTACATGTCTGCTTTCAGGGACATCTGAAGAACTGATTTATGTAAATCAATCTAAATCAAGTGATAGCCAAACAACAGAAAACATAAACTGATCAAAAATTAGATGTCGATATTACTGACCTGATTCATAGTGAACTGATAAATATCAGGTCACTTCATAGACTTCATTGATGTTTTGAGATGTTGGTTTCTAAACGTGTGTTCACCTGTGAGCCGAGCTCTTTTAATATTCCAGCGAGGACTCTGCCACGTTTGTGTAACTTACTGTGACCTGGCAGAACCGATGTGACACTAGTCCTTTATTTGAAAAAACACCAAATGGTGGACTGAAGTTAAGTGTCTTTATCTGAACTTACTGTACATTGAGGATGTGTAGTAGTGATGGGGGGTTTGTAATTTGACTTAAATGGTCAGACTTGCACTTCTAGTAAGTTCTTTACTCTCCTGCTGGACTTGTTAGGGTTTTACCAAATATGAAAGCTCAGAGTCTTTGTCATAATTATACATTTGGTGGGATTATCACTCAGGGGTTTGACATTCAAAATGTCCTTACTGCTCCACTAAATAACATGATGTCTAATCACTAATAAAGAGCCTGATGAGTTATATCATTAAAAACAGAAAATCTACACAGGAATAGTATATTGACATTTCTGAGCTGAACTTATTGTAAGAATCGTAGACTTAACTCTGGAGTACAATACAGATTGACATGTGACAATAATGTGTCTCTTAAACAGCACTGAGATCAGCCGAATACAAACTCAGACTCTTTAAAAATCACAACCACACCAGAAAGGCAGACGAGCAGCTAAGCACACTCAGCGTGTAAGTGTCAGCAGTACAGAGTGTGTCTATTGACGTGTCAGACCTTCTATTGAATTACGTTTAGGATGACATTGTGTGCTCACTTACTACGCTTACATCAGCCAACTGTAACATCATCTTGTTAAGAACACCTCAGGAGGGTCCGAATGTCAGACATTTCTACGTGTAGCCCACGTGACGCTCGCACCCCTGCCAGTGGACATATCTAGACAGCAGGCTATAGATGGCCTTCCAATGCCTTAGAAACTCAAAAGAGAAACTGATCAGAGCAGAAAAAAACTCAGCTGGCTGTGAGAAGAGAACTCAGTTGTTTGTGGGCCATCTTGGGGATCTCATCCTGAGCTGTTTCATGACTTGCATCAGTCTCACCAGGATGAACTCCAGCAGCAAATGCTCTGAACTTGAAACAACAGATTTATAAGGTCCAGTAAAACAGCGATCATCAGTCAGGGGTCAGGACCGTGGCTGTGACAGATAAGAGAAAAGACGGATAACAGAGCAGCTACTTTAAAAAATAACATACAGTAGATTAGTGTAGCAAACAGTTGTAAAAATCTATATTAACAAAATGAATTAATTTATATAATACTGCAATGACCAATGTAATAAGCAAATACAACTCAGAGGTCCTGGAGTTTTCTGCGTTTTACGTGGAGTCTTCGTTCCCTCACAAGCGGTGTTCTGTCTTGCACTCCGTTATTTGGCTTACAGAGCTCACCTCCTAAACAATCAAAGAAAGCTTTCCCTACCGATCAGTTGATCTCCTGCCACTCTCGTTGTGTATTTCTGACACCTCAAACACTCCTGCTTATTGTCTCCTGACTCCCTGCTCCACACCTTCCCTTCTCTCCTCACTTCTCCTGTCCGCCCCTCACAGAACAGAAGCTCCTCAGCCAGTCTCATCACTTACAGCTTTCCGCCCTTTCTGCCCCCATCACAAGCTGCCTGCACGCCACAATATATTAACACAACCTGATATAACAGAATATATAAAGAAAATTACAATGCAGAAGACCATTAACATTAATACAGAATAACATTACCGTCACTGGTTTCCATTTTTAACACATTTTTCAATAATTTCAGCATCCCGCTTTATATCGTTCACTGCTGGCCTTCCTACTCCATCATTGAAGCAATACTTGAAGAGCTGTTGCTGTTTCGTAAACGTTTAATAAGTTCAAACAGCACACACATATGTTGATAGGCCATAACAATATTTAGTAGTTTAGTTTAATTATAACAAAAGAGAAAAGCTACAAACCATTATTAAAGCTGAAGGTACGTAACGGACACTGGGATTTCTGTTGTTCCAATGTGCAGAACTCGCAGTAGTAATTGGGAGACGCTGGCGTGCAGAAGGTTGGGTTTTTGTTATTTAGTCTTGACAGTTAATCAAGTGACAGATAATCGGGTTTTACTGTAGATGAATAGATTTCTCTGTCACATTAAATGTACAAATTCCTTAACTCAAATTATTCACACAGTTTCCATTAAACACTAAACATCACTCACCTGCTTTTCTTCTCTTTCCGTCTCCAGCACGACCACTTCATGATTTTTATGTCCAGTCACCACACACATCATGCAGATACAGGAATCATCAGTTTTACAGAATATCTCCAGACTTTTCTGATGTTTCTCACAGAGTTTCTCCTTCAGATTTCTATCAGGATCAGACAGCTTGTGGTGCTTCAGGGCGTCTACTTCATAGTGAGGCTGCAGGTGAGTCTGACAGTAGGAGGCTGGGCAGGTGAGACAGGACTTCACTGCTCTGAACTTCTTACCAGTACAGAAGTCACACTCCACGTCTCCAGGGCCAGCATAATTCTGAGGAGGAGGAGAACTGAGTGTCGTCTTCTTTAATTTCTTGATGACTTCATTCAGCAGATTATTTCTTCGCAGAGCAGGCCTCGTGGTGAATTTCTCTCTACATTGAGGACAGCTGGTCTCTTGGCTCTGATCCCAGCCCTCCGTGAGGCACTTCAGGCAGAAATTATGTCCACAGGGGATCGAGACGGGGTCAGTCAGAGTGTCCAGACACACCGAGCAGGTGAACTCATCCTGTAATTCACACAGCTGGGCTTCAGCCATCGTCAGTCTGAGGAGAGGCAGGCAGAGAAAATCAGTCAGACAGACAAGGAAGTGACTTGTGAAGAAACCAAAGTGAAAGTTTGTCTGAGCTCAGTGAGGAGGAGGAGGAGATTTAAAGAGAAAGCTGAGAGCTCACAGAGAAAACATCTGAGGAGACACAGAGGGTGAACAGTTAATGTGAGACAGGAGCTCAGAGAGTGAAGACCACAAAGTGACAGAACAGATGACCTGTCACATGGGTCTGCTAAAGTGTCATTCATGTCAGTATTTCTTATTCATTTACTAGACATTAAGCCCGTTACAATAACGCGCTAGAACAGTAGTGCATAAACATTAGTGGGAACAGTCTATATTAAATGGCAAGGGACCTTGTATGTAGCTGTAATATACGTCACTGTTTGTATGACGGTAATACAGTGGAACCTCGGCTCACGACCAAAATTCGTTCCAAAACTCTGGTTCTAACCCGATTTGGTCGTGAACCGATGTAATTTCCCCCATAGGATTGTATGTAAATACAATTAATCCATTTCAGACCGTATGAACTGTATGTAAATAAATATTTTTTATGTTTTTAAGCACAAATATAGTTAATTATACCACTGAATGCACAGCGTAATAGTAAACTAAATGTAAAAACATTAAATAACACTAAGAAAACCTTGAACAACTGAGAAAGCTAAGACTGGAAGAGTTTGCGCTATAGCCTTACGACCCGCTCACTAAAAACACTTTTTTTTTTAATAAGTTTTAAGCACAGGGAAAAAAATGAACATTTGAAAATTTAATAAACAACGAAGAAAAGTAACATTGCAACAATGCACGCGCACACCTGTGTGTATGTGTGTGTGCGTGTGTGTGTGTGTGCGTGTGTATGTGTGTGTGCGTGCGTCCCGCGCCTGTGTGTGTGTGTGTGTGTCCTGCGTGCGCCTGTGTGTGTGTAATGGAAGGTAATTTTCACTATGACGGGAGGAGGTAATAAAGAGTGCAGATGGGTGTTGGTCGCTTCAGTGCAAAACCAGCTGCAAGGATTTGTTTTTCGAAAACAGCCAGGAATGTTCTAAAGATACAGCCAAGGCTATGTAAGGAGTTGTTTTTCACTTCGAGGGGCTTCACTGCACGCAACGCTTATTATTGTGTATCTTCTGGTACTAGGCACCGTCTCGGTCAAGGCCAAGTAGAGGAAAAACAACACCGTGTCCCGTGGAAGAGTGTGTGCTGAAACTGATCACTTCTGTATACACTGCTTGCACGCAAGCCGCTTTTGGGCAAGGACACTCAATTAGTATATAAGGGAAGGTTCCGCCCTCAGTTTCTTTGGAAGCTCAACCGTGGGGAACGTGCACACCGCCCGGTACTGGACCAGGCTCACGAGTTGATCCTCTGATGAGACTGACAAGTGGGCTCCCTCAGTCTACTGGTCTAGGATGATGGCTCTGGGTCTTTTGATATTACTGTAAGCATAATTTTGTTTTTGTATGTCTATTGTCACTGCATTAAGTATTTGAATGTTGCTATAATTGAATAAGTAAATTTTACTAAAATATCGGACCTTCTCTCACTGATTCTTGCCTACTTACTCTTTAACCTCTTGAACCATTTTCCCAAAATTAAAACATTTTGGCGTAGTCGGCAGGATTGCTGGGGAATCTGGTAAAATATTGAACTATTAAGTGAGGCAAAGGAAATCAGAGATGTTTAAGAAAAAGGATAAAAACCCTGGCGCAGCTCCTTTACCTCTCCCAGGCTGGGAGGAAACGGTATGGGAAGACTGCGCTAGAGAATTGAGATGTATTGGGGTGTATGTGGTGGGGGGTGTTAGCACAATATTGGCAGAGCTTGGATCCCCCAACACCAGTGAATGTACTAGCCGCGCTTAAGAAATGTCAAGTGTCTGCAAAGGAACCCACAACGGGCTTGCAGACGCGGGGGTGGATTTTGCTAACTGCGGTTAAAAATCTGGACAGTTTGGTAGACGAAAAAGAAAGGGAGATTAAGAAAATGCAAATGGACTTGGCAGATGCGTTAGGGCGGCCTCAATGGCGCATCCCAGGTAGCTGTATTATTGCCGCTGGTACAGAGAGCCGAGGGGATGGCGGAAAAGGCAGCCTTATGCATAGCCAAAGTGATTGCGAAAAAGAAGCGTAGACCGGATGTTGCGAAGGTTAAAGCGTTTGTAGCTGCAGCTAACGTCCATTAGTGGGATCCTGAAAGATGGGACAGTAATATTATTTGGGATACATGTATAGAAACCTTAAGCTTTTTATAAGGGGTTAAAGATGAAGTCCAAGATTATTTTTTGCTGCTAAATAGTGGGAAGGGATAAAATATTTTACTTCACTGACCTTGTTAATCTTAGATATGGTCCAAATATACTCAAATGTGAACACTTTGTGTAAAAAGAAAAATGTTTTTAGGACTTTATACATTTGAACAATGCTTTATAATTAGATACATGAGAGAGGAAATATGGAGCCTAATTTTTTTTTTATATATATTTAATGTCAAAAAGGAAAAGATTAAGAATTTACCCGTCCAGATTGTGGATTTCTTTCTTGACTCTACTTGCTATGCTAACTATGAGATGTTCTCTGGAGGTTGCTGGTATACTTGACGATCATATAAGGGAGGGGTACAATGAACAGTATGATAAATTTATTATAATTGACTGAAGTCTTCCTGATTTTTACACCAACCTCCACGGAGCATGGCTCTTTAACTAATAAATACTCAACCTTCTCTTTGGTTTTGTTTGTTCTCTATCCCTGGATGTATTTGTCTTCCCTGTAAGAGAGCTTTTTTGGCTTTTAATGGGATCAGTTTTAGTTACCCTCTTGCTCCACATCTCCTCTACTTGTAAAATAAAAACAGCAATATTGACACAAGTGTCAATAAGGGGGGAAGGGTTGGTATAATAAGTATTGGTATAAGTATGTTTAATTTTGTTTAAATTTTACATTTTGAAACCAGTTTAAATTTTGGAACTATTTTTTAATTATTATGGAACAAATGCAGATAATTTGAATATTATGTCAATGTTATTGGGACCAATTTTTGTAATGATTTATTATTGAGTACATTTCATTTAGTAATACATTGATTGACTTTATTTTAATAATGACTTGGGACATGTTTTTAATTGAGTGGAAATTGCAACCGCAGCCAAACTGGAAAAAGCTATAAAGGAGGACTTGAACATTGTGCTTATCGATTTAAACTTTTACTCTGACTGTTTAAAGACAAATTGATTTAGACAAGCACAGACTGGATTGAAATGACCGTTTGTTTTACTGTTAGCAATATTTTTAATAGGGGTACCCCCAACGAAACAGATCTGACATCTTATGACATATTTTTGGACCCATAAGTAGCTACCAATGAAGAATTAATATGCTGACTATTTAAATGAGCGTTTTTTAAGTCTTTACATCTGCAGGTGAAAGCTGTTTTTTCCTAGTGCATCGTAGATAACAGCATTTGAAGTTGAACCAGAGATTGGGCTGTGATAAAGGTCTGCAGATAAACTAATTATCTGACTCCAAGGAGAGCCTAGCCATACCAAAGAGGGAATCAAGTCGTGAATCAGGCCATCGATCATCTGACTACTGGACAATGCACCTTGATTCCAGTTCCAGTCATCATGGATACCTGCTGCCAAGAGCTCAACTATGCTGGTGATGTTTGAGCCCAAAAGATCATCGTGGATTCTGAATCATAGATGACATCTGCCTACTTGGGTCCTTTTTACCTGGGATATTGGACCCCAACACCTGCTTTAATCCTTATCAGAGAAGAAAATCTGTCACACTTTTACTCTGCAGGGCTCAATGTTCTTGCTGGAGCCTGCTTTGACTGTCCACTTGTTTGACAAATAGCAACATCTTTTAAATTAAAAGTATTTGAACTGTAAAGTATGAAAGGTATAGAAGGGAATATAGGGACTCCTAAATAATATGTATTTAATGAATGTTTGTATTAATGGGAATACTACATAATTATTATCAATTCATAGTGGTTAAGAATAGATATTTTTAGATAAATGTTTTGATATGCCTTCTGATATTTTGTATGAGATAATAAGTCACCTTTAAGGACCAATGATTTTGTTATTTGTAAAGTTAATCAGAATCAAATCTAATCTAACATAAGGGATCTATTAGAGATTGTTAAGGGATTGTCATGGCAGTGGCATTCCACTATTACTAGTTAGGGTCAGTCCAGTTTAGATATTCTAGGTTATTGATTGTAGTATTATAACAAATAATGTAGAGCTTTACATTTAGGTACATTTAATTAATTGAAAAGAATAATAGTAAGAATATGGGATGACACACATAACTAGTATTTTGGGGATAAGGGACACATACTATAGGTCAGGACATCCATAACTTCTAGAATAGGATAAAATAGTTTAGGCTAGCATGTTGATGGTGATACAGGTCAAATGATTAACATCATGGCTTGAAGAGTATATATGTTATGGAAATCAGTGAAATTAAGTAATAATTTGGCCCATAGAAGATGGAGTGTCTTATACATACAGTGGTGAGTGTGTGGTCTGTAAATTAAAAAGCCCAGATGAAGTCTGAAGATCTCTGAAGATATGAATCCTTAATAAGAAGCTTGGGTATAACCCTTGAAATTGAAATGAATGTGACCTCAAAAATGACCCAGTGATTTGCATTTTGGAAGGTAGTGCTGACATCTTCCGAAGGGAGGATTGACACCTACTGTCCACAAAATGGCTGCATTAATGTGATAAAGGTGGCTTAAGATTGAGACCACAGCTGGGTGTATATTTGGGCAATTTTATGAATGAGTGTGTTAAGATGTGAGCATGGTGAGGTGTGTAAGGACTTTATCTCTGATTATCATTGTGCACAGCGGTGGCAACCTAAAACTGAGAACTTTTGAGTTATTTAAGATAAATATTTATGCCATCTGTATCACCACCAACAATATTATTTATAGGTCTGATTGTAGATGAACAAAGAACTAGGTGCATTAAATAGTTATTTCACCATATTTAGGAATTAGGACATACATTATGTGCTTAGTGTAAATCCATCTTAGAAAGGAAAGGTAAAACCAATATAATTAGTACTAGCTTTATTTGAACCTAGTGAAGCAGAAATTACTCTCTTAATGGTATTGTTATATATTTGAATGGTATTTTGTTGCTTATTACCAGTTTCCTAATTAGTCATTACTAGAGTTGCTGTCAAACAGGTGTGCATCCAATTTCTTGAACCATGGACATCTTCAATTAAAGATTTTTATTCTTTTTTTGATGACAATGTGGATGATGAAATACCAAATCAGAAGAAACTCCTTGGGTGAAGTGCTAATAACCGCTCCCCAGGGAGGTGACCCTCTACGGTGCACAAAGTACCTGGGTTGAAGAAAAAAATGTAATTTCACTGGAAAAATATTTCTCCAAGCGAAGAAAAAGCACTTTATGGACAATTGTTTTATTATTATTATCGTTGCTTTAATGATTATATTCAACTGTTATGTATTTTGTGCTTTACGAAG
>NC_053157.1:241473446-241489101 GCF_016835505.1 Polypterus senegalus | reverse complement strand
GCTTTATAACTCCTCTTCATTCTGTAGGTGATCTTTTCAGCCTTGGTGGCAGTATGTTAGTCCCATTATGTCATCACAAGCGGCTAGCTCATTTTACTGACTCACAAGTACTAAGTCACTTTTAATTGTCATATTCTTGTTATATGCTGTCGTATTTTGTTATTTGCACAATTTGCTATTTGTTATTTGCACAATTACTATTTTTCTCTTTTTAAATCTTTATTGTATTATCTTTGTTTCTCTTGTTGCACTGAACATGCCAATGACATAAGAATTTCCCTCGGGATGAATAAAGTGCTTATCTTATCTTATCTTAAATGTTTGAAGTTCCGCATGAACCAAACCTGGGGGTGGGCGAGCGAAGTGAGTAGGGGGCAGATCTCCATAGTTTTATTAAAAATAATAATCTGTCACCTAAACAAAATATCTGAAGTAAGTAATATATAAAAAATATCATTTCTGAGTTTTAGAATTCCTGTTATTTGCTTTCTTCCTGAAATCAACAGAATCGTTTGTGTATTTTGGTATCTTACTTGACTGCAGAAAATGACAACGGCAGACAACGTCCTCACATGTCTGACTGAGGATATCAAATGGCCTTGTAGATCCTATAATTACTGACATAACGTGTTTAAGTTCTTCTGGCCTTTCACCAGTTTCTTTACTTTACACTCCAGTTTGTTTTTATTAATTTTGGTGTTGTGTGAACTTCACATTTCCCAGTTTGTCGATGTGATGTCTTCTAAACGTTAAGAGCTAACTCACACACCAGTGTGCCTTCAAAATGTCTTGTTTGTTTGACGCACTCTTCAAGCCCAAACTCAATCTTACGTCAATTAAATTAAACCTTTCTTTTAATCTTTATTGTCATTCCTGTTTGTTAAATCAAATCTGAGTTGTGTCCTGAAATGTTAAACAAATGTGTTGTGAAAATATCAGGAGTCAGAAAGAGAAGAAGAAATCACAAAGTGAACGTGAATTCTGATCTGACCACGCATGTCCTCTTGTGTGTAAAAACAGAAACAGCTGGGGGTGACACTGAGTGACATCAAGAGGAAACTTGAGGAGAGAGAGAAGACACTGAAGGAGACGAGGAGGACGATGGACGAGATGAAGGTGAGTGGAATAGGATGACAACACTTCATATCAAAGAGGGGGAAGAAATTAATGAGAATTTGAAGAACAGCAGAGCTTCACTGGTGATGATGAGTAGGGACACGAGAAGGGAGAGTTAGAGAAGACGTGTTGTGGTGTCCTTCATGGCTTTTATCTGTTGAACGAATCCCAGGTGTTACTCAGTGGAGACCCAGACAGCTTCACCTTAAAGTCCTCTGATATTCCATCAGCTAATTAAATGAGACTTAACTCTACTGACAGAAACTCACACTGAAGGTCGAAGCTGATGTTCTGAATTAGATCAGTGGGCACAACATCTATTAATGGTCTAAGTTGTTTTTATTTTTAAAATATCATTGCATACAATCAATTTCAACTTATACAACAAATGACTTTCAAAGTCAAAATAAAAAATAATAAAAAAAAAATCAGAAAGTTAAAACAGAAATCTAAACAAACAAAAAAAATTAAAAGATACCAAACAGGATTTATACTGCAGCCAAGAAAAAGAGAGAAGAGCTGAGAACTGGGCCAAAATTCCTGATAATTTAAAATAGATAGATAAAAAATAAATAAATAAAAAGTCAGAATTTCCTTTTCCCCTGCTATGGTTGCTTATTTTAAAGTTTTATTAATTAGATCTTGCCATATTTTAAAAAGGTTTTGAACAGATCTTCTAAGTGAGAATTTGTTTATTTTTTTTTTTTAATGACAAACATCAGTGACCTAGTGACTTATCACAGATGGGCTGGGGGTCTTCAAGTTCAACAGCACAAGACTACAAGCTCACAATGTGGTAAAGGCAGTTACAGTCAATGTGTCCTCCTCCACTTTAGGCCCCTCTGGTAGCCCACCAACCACAACTGTTAGTGAGTTAGGAGTGATTGTGACCCCACGGCTGTCTGATAAAACATGTAAACATTTTGGCCCTAAATGATTTTACTTTGTTGTCCTCCCAGAACATGTGGCCCAGTTAGGCTGGATATCGATTCCCACACTCGAAGGTTCGATTCTTCCCAATATTAAATGAGATAAATGTGATCGATGAAAGAGTCGAAGTCAGGTGGTTGATTATTTCGCACATATGGAGCAGGTGTGTATTCTATGCATGACTGACTTCCACTCCTTTTCTGAGATATTCATTAAAATCCTTTTCCCCCGTATCCTAGGACCCTTAAAGGGGAGATTCTTTGAAATGTTTTTATATGTTGCTGAGATGCTGTCCTGACTCCTAGGACTGATCAGGAATTCTTCTGGAAAAGAAATCGGTGGGAGGTGTGGAATATTGGGTAGGTTATTTGGGTAGACTTTTGTTGTCTATAGCTTCTGTTAACTTTGCTAATAATGGTGGAGCTAACTTAGTTGAAAACATCTTTATAAAATTCCACTAGGTGCCATCAGGGCCTGTTGTTTTCCCACTTTGGAGTGAGTTTACAGCATCCAGTAGTTCTGAGATTGTCAGAGGTTTGTCCAGTTCCTCTTCACTAATAGTGTCCAGCTGCTGTCTTTGTTTTACATCAAAGAACTCTTCAGACTGTGTCTCGTCTTCTTTAAACTGAGTAGAATATGAAGATTTATAGACTTGCTTAATGTGTGAGTTATATATTTTAGGCTTAATTAATTTATCTGCAGTTGCGCTGGTAATTTCTGTTATTGCATTGCAAATTCCTGCTTGTTGATTGCTGAGCTAAGATCTTATTAGCCTTCTCCTCATGTTCACCGTAATGATGTTGTGATTTAAAAATGGGTAGTTCAGGCTCTTTTTTTATCAAGATATAAATTCTAATTTGAGAGCCTGTCTTTTCCTGTTAAATACCGCATTTGGAGAGATGGGATATTCTTGATTTATTGTGTTGTAATGGCCTTCTCTTGTTCATTGTGGTATTTCTCAGTTTTATTTGACTCCAGAGCTTAAAGATCTCCACTGTTTGACTGGGTGCAGAGTTTACATAATGTACACCTCCAAATGTTTTACTTTACTGTTGATATTTTATCACAAAAGGCAGTAAGGTTGTCCAGTGGTGGCATCTGCTGAATCTCAGATCCACTTTCCTCCATTCACTTTCCGTGTGGAGTTCCAGTATCTCAGTGGGTTTCTAAAAGTTATTCCATATCTTCCACCACATCCTCGCATTTCAGTTTGGTTAGTTGACTGACAACCCCAAATTGGCTTCCATTGTGATCACTAGTGTAGCTCTAACCCTGTCTATGGTAGCACACTCTTTGATGCCCAGTTCTGCCAGGATTCATTTATGTGAAAGTTCTCATCTAGCAGAGTCAGAACTCATCACACTCATTTCTGTGCCCAGACAGACCAAACTTATCCAAGCTAATTTATTTAACACAGACTCACATTAAACAGACCAACAGCATCGAGTGTAGTAAAGAAATAAACACAGCCGGTTCAGACCAGTTGGGTGTGTCTTTAGTTCAAAGAAAGTAGGTGGGGCTCACACAATGTGTCACTCACCAGTGTGTAATCTAGACACAGAGGTGATAGCTGAAGAAGTACAAGTGAAGGAGAGTCAACCTCACAGACTGACCTTCACTTCGGTTTGTGTTTCTACGCTCGTCTGCTTTTGTTGTTTCCTCCTGGAATTCCTGCCTAATACTGATGCATGAAATCCCCTCTCTACATCCAAGCTTATCGTGACATTTTTCAGCCAGAATTCCTTCCACTAGATGTTGTTCAAAGTCGTTTCATATCTTTTGTGTTTATTTATTAATGTTAATGTTGAATTGGTGGAGTATGTTCTTGATTCTTTGTATTTGATTTTGTGTATAAGCTGCCTTTGTTATGTTCCATATGGTTTGCGTGTGGCTCACCAAGAGGTTGACCATCTGCCAATCACCACCTGGAGCTTCCCTTCCACCCTATACTGTGGGTCTCCCACAGTTTCATTGTGAATGTGCTCTGCAAATTTGTTATGTTACTGTGCTCTTTTAGTTGTGCCTTATGCTTTTGTTATTTTCTGGATTTTTGTGATTTTCTGGACTCTTTGAGGGACATTATCCTATCTATCTATCTATCTATCTATCTATCTATCTATCTATCTATCTATCTATCTATCTATCTATCTATCTATCTATCTATCTATCTACCAATCAATCATATATGTGTGGCATATGCTGAACTTCTGATCACTTTGTCACTAATGCTCCTCAGCTTTTGACTAAAGTCTTTAAATTGTTCTGCAGTACTGGTGGTTTGATCCATCCACTTGTAATTGTTCACTTAGAACTGGACACATATGACAATGACAACTGGATCCATCCTTCGCTACTCAAGCCAGGCGCCTATCCACCCAACCAGGGAGGCTTTACACATGTGCATCAAAAGGCAAAACACTATATGAGACTCTCTGTATCTGGAGTAAAGCTTCATCTAAATTCCCTAATAATAAATCTCATGTTATCATTTCTTCCTCATTCTAGTGGCTGGTTATGAGTTGACCTTTTAGGTTTACTCATCCTTGCCTTCTGTCACAGAGTTATGTGAGTCACTGTCCAGATGTGCAATGTTCTGAAAACAGCAGAACACCTCAAGCTTTGGTGTTGATGATCCTGGACAGCAGGCACCTTTTACCTCACATTTACTTCCCTCATAATAACACCCAGTCCGGTGTCATTATATAAGTTTGAGTCATAGTTACAATAGCAAATTAATTAGCAATAATGCAAAGTTCATAAATGAAGTAGAACTACATCAGATATGGAAATAAAGACTCACAACTCTGAGCTTTACAATGAAATGGAGATGAAAGAAGTTAAATATGCAAAGAGTTCATGAAATTAAAGGAAATCTGAATTCCCCAAACCAACACTTAGACCCTCTTGTTTGATATCTCCATCTCACAGGTCTGATACGGTGATGTCTGACACCCGAAATTAGAAATTGTTTTATTTTAACACAATTACCATCTAACACACAAGTTAACTCCTCTTTACAAATTCTTCTTCTTCTTCTTCTTCTTCTTCTTCTTCTTCTTCTTCTTCTTCTTTACTCCTGGTGTTGTTGTCCTACTCAACTCCTAACCTCAGTCTGAGTGGGAGCTGCCATTTTTAAAGGCAGACTTTTATACAAACGGTCAGGTCAAATGGAGTCCTCACAAGACAGTACAGGTGTCCCCAGCAGCTGCTGCCAATGGCTCTCAAGATCCTTCACAAGGAAGCCTTTTATGACTGCGTATCTCATAAAGTCCTTCAGTTTCCTTAATAGCAGCATCAGCAGAGTGATGATGTTACTCAGCATAATGGAGGGAAAATATTGTTTTTGTTATTGGTTATTCTTATCAGGTGACTCAATTCTAAATCTTTATCCAATTTATTCAGATGTCTGTGGTAAAAGAGGTGGAAGAAAATGAGAAGAGCTTCACTGCTCTAATACGGTGCATTGAGGAAGCCCACAGGAAACTGACTGAGAGGATCAGAGAACAAGAAAAGAGAGAAATGGAAAAGGCTGAAGGAGTCGTGAAGCAACTGGAGAAGAAGATTAAAGAGCTGAAGAGGAGAGAAGCTGAGCTGAAGGAGCTTTCAGAGACCAAGGATCATCTCCACTTCCTGCAGGTGAGAGCGACACTTCACAGGGAGTCTGATCAGACTGGGATGTGTGGGACCTGACAACATTTAGAGAGAAATTTAAAAGATCTGAGGAGTTTGTACAACATAACAAGAACAGGCCATTCACCCCAACACAGATCGTCTTTTCATATTTCCTTAACATTTCCAATATTGTCTATACAAATATCTCAAAGTTGGTAACTTCAGCTACATAATAAATTGATGAATCTACAGCTGTCTGTATGAAAAAGTTAATTTTTTATGAAGTGTAAAAGATGACATCTAATAAAGGATGGTGCCAACTCTTCAGCCAGGCTACCTTCTGATGTCCTTCAGCATTCCCTCACAGCTCAGACACCACAGTTCAGTCTCGTCTCTCATCTTTCTCATGTGTTTTTCTCTCACACTCCACACAATAGTCCTGATGTCGACTGTGTTTCACAGACATTATGGAGATGCTCTTCTTGATTTACACTCCACACATGGTGGTGGCTACATAACTCAGCTTGCCGTAGCTTTATCTCTTTTGTATGATTGATTATGATGATGATGATAATGATGAGGATGATGTTGATGATGGTGATGAAGAATCAAAGGCTCCTAGAATTTCCTCACAAGTCAAACTTATGAGCTGTAGACCTTCAATTGTATAATCATAATAAAGACCTTTCTCCCTACATGTGTTAGTCTTTACATCTAATTTCATTAAGTTTGTCTCAGAACCATAAAAAGCAGAATGCCTTGTTTTGTGTGCCAAGTCAATTCTGGACCCATCTGCCCTCTCAGTCCCTTTATCTTGACTCTCCGCTCATGGAGTCCTGTGTGAAAAGCTCATTGATAGTTAAGGTTGATAATCTCTGATGCTCCACTACACTCCACCAAATATTCTCTCATAAATAACCAACAAGTCAATGGCAGTCGTTCTCACCATCTAAACCCACGCTGACTGCCCACCACACAGATTCTTAATTCAGAAGAGCCCCCTCTTATCAGCATTACATACTTTTTAATATCTCCTTTCAGAAATCTCGTCCCCTCTTCTCTCCTGATGCAGACTTTCTTCTCTCGCTGTGTCCTTCCTCCTGATGGAGACTCACTGAGCTTCACTGTCACCGCTGATTTCTCATCTGAGGACCTGAGAAAGGAGCTGTCAGGTCTAACAAAGAGTGTGGAGAAGATCAGCCAGAGGGACATCATGACAAGGACTCCATCAGGTACAGCATCTGGTGACATTGTGTTTGTTATTGAAGTCCATTAGAAGGACCAGAGTGACAATAAGAGGACACTGAAGAAGGCCTGCTGTTTAACATGTATCTGCCATCCTTTGCTGTTTATTCTTTTTTACTATATAGTGCCTTTCACAGTCATTAGCTGAGTGATAACAAACTCTCTAAATAATTAGCTGTGTATCATCAGATGTTTTAGAATTATAACTTGAAATGTTACACTCCTTATAGTTTTTCCATATACTCTGTGAAGTATCAAAGGCTGTCAAGTTAAAGTCACTTGTGAGTCGGAGCTCCGTCTTCCTCAGTCACAGATCTGTAATGAAAACCCACTTCTGGTGACATTTTATAGTGGTGTCACAGAAGAGGCGGAGCTTAATTAGTGGAAGTGACGTCACTCGTCTTGTGGCCTGTGAACTCATTGAAGTGATGACATTAGCAGGAGCAGCACCCTAATGACTCAGGGTGGGATTTCTTAATTAGATAGAGCCCTGAAGATGTGAAGAACTGTACCTGCTTGTCAATATGAATAAAATACAGAATGTTTATGACATTGTATGTCAGCACGAAGACCAAGACATGAGGTTCAAGGGACACTCTGTAGACCTCTGTAATCAAATTTTAGTGAGGCAAAGATCAGAGCAAAGGGATAAAGTCATTTGTAAATCTTTGAGTGTTACCAGGAGCACAGCAGCCTCAAGATTTGGGGAATGGAAAATGTTTGGAAACACCAGGACACTTTCTAGAAATGGCCAGTCTGAGTAACTGGGAAGGAATGGCCTTTGCCAGGGAGGTGACCAAGAACCTAATGGTCACTAAAACAGAACTTTAGAAGTCCTCTGCTGAAATGAGAGAAATTGTTTGACCAAACCACCATCTCAGCAGTGCTCTACAAATCAAGCGTTTATGGTAGAGCGGCCAGGGTGAAGATACTCTCAAGTAAAAGACAAATGACAGCCTGAGAGCATCAAGGGAAAGATTCAAAGATCTAATGAGGCAAACATTGAACTCTTTAGACAGAAGACCAAGCAGAATGTCTGGTGAGGACATGGCACTGCTCACTACCCACCTAATGCCATCTCTACAGTGAAGATGGTGGTGACAGCATCAGGCTGTGGGGACAGAGTGACAGGTCAGAACTGAGGGGAGAAAAAGTTCAGTCAAATACAGAGAGAACCTGAATTAAGTGTCTGAATACTTCTAGGAAGGAGACGTTTCAGTTTTGATTTGTAATAAATGTGCAGACCTTTCTGAAGACCTGCGCTCACTTTGTCATTATGGGTTACTGACTGTAGACTGATGAGCACAGAAGGCACTGAACAAAATTCCCTGCTTAATGCTGAACCTCGGCAAGACACGCCCCACAAGACTACTGCGCATGCACAGCGTTTTGTTCCTGTATTGTAACGCGCTCACAGTCTCTTCCTGCTTGTTTGCGTTTTTTAAGTTACAGTTTGCTGTTACCGTTTGTAACTGTGTGTTGTGCGTTACTGATAAAGTAAGTCTTTTCTTTTTTTGCAGCGTTCACTGTAACTGAACATCTTAGTTAAGTTACAACTTATGTTGACGGTCAGTTCAAGTATAAAAAAGCGCTATTATGGTATGTTTGCTGTTTGTGAATGAACATATTGTTAAGTCTGTGCACTGTTGACCTTAGGGGAGAGATGCGCTTTATTTTACTTCGCTCTAGGACGTTAATGTGTTAATTCTGGCAGTATTAAACATAAAGTTTTTTTTTTTTTTTTGTAAACGAATGCCGTCTTGTATGGAGGAATATTTCGGACAAAATTAAATAAATAAATAAATGCGCAAATAAATAAAAGTACTGTGAAAAGTGAGCACAAATAAACAAATGTGTCAAGAAATATGTTTTTTGTTGCTCATTTATTTCATTTTTTCCGTAACATTCCTCCAAACTTTCATGAAATACGACTTGAAATAAAACTGTCACTTTCACTCGTCAAAGTTGAGAGGGTGGGCTCTAACACCCCCTCTAGTTACTGATTGGTGAATCGATAGCACAAGAAATAATTAGAAAAATGTTTACTACTGCCGATGAAATGGATTCTGCCGAAGATATTGCGTATTTCAGAGAGAGTATTGAAGATTTATCAGAAGAAATTGAAATGTTGTTACAATGTTTGACACTGATCAGAGTTGTATTGAAAAAGTAGCTGCGAATTGGCACCTGACTTTATACTCGTAAAACAAGGGTCAGATACTCAGTTCAGAATATTAGTTGGCGCTGCTTTGGGCATTCCATGTCAAAGTACCTAAACTAATAGAGCCGGTGCAGCTTACCGTATATCAAACTGGCTCATTAAGCCTTGCTGATCGTCTTCTCCGATACACCATATAGATCTGCAATCTGTCGTACTTTTAAACCGCATAACAGAAGGTGTTCTATTGACTCAACTGGAATGTCAAAGGATGGACGTCCAGAGCAGGGAACTGCGTCAGCTGAACTGGAGTGCAGTCGAGTCCGGTCCACCAGTTCTTCGATATTTTCAAAAATAGTTTCATCTATATCGCAGTCTAAAAGGGCTGCCAACATTGTAATTTTTCCGATAAATCTTCAATTCTCTCTCTGAAATACGTAAAATCTTCGGCAGAATCCATTTCATTGGCAGTAGTAAACATTTTTCTAATTAATTCTTGTACTATCGATTCACCAATCAATAACTAGAGGGGGTGTTAGAGCCCACCCCCTCGGCAGTGGCGAGTGAAAGTGACAGTTTTATTTCAAGTCGTATTTCATGAAAGTTTGGAGGAATGTTACGGAAAAAATGAAATAAATGAGCAACAAAAAACATATTTCATGACATATTTATTTATTGAGGCTCTCATTTCATGACACATTTATTTATTTATGCTCACATTTCACAGTACTTTTATTTATTTGCACATTTATTTATTTATTTATTTAATTTTGTCCGAAATATTCCTCCATAGTCTTGGGCGTTACGCTGTTCCTTTTATTCTTGTTAATAGTGCCACCTACTGCTTTGATTAAACAATACGTAAAGATGAGTGATGTTTAACTTTGCTCTTCCTGAATACTGTGTGACTTTGACATTTAATTAGTTATGTTCATATATGTATTTCATTTGTATTTTTGTACTTATTGTATTCATTTATTTCTGATTAGATACCACACATACACTTACGTATACAAATCTATCAAAGTACTTGAAGCGAGCTGGTGAAGGGTGTTATCTACTCTCTGGTGTAGCTGCGGTTCTTTCTAAATGAAGAATTAGGCCAGCAAGTGTACAATCAGCATAGTGACGTACAACTGTCTCTCACAGGCACATTAATCCATTTAAAATTAAATCAACAACACAGTAAAGTGTGCAGAAAGTGAGGGGGTCTCAATACTCTCTGACTCCCCGTATATTTATTATTAATATGAATATTCAAATCGACATTTGGCCTAATTTGCCAGCCCTTGTATATTTTATAAATGTTTTATTTAAACTCCTCTACATTTGTAATTCGTGTTTAAGAACTAAACTAAGACCCCACAATGCCATCTTCACAGTTTCCATTCTTCTTCTCTTTTCTTTTTATTTTCAGCTCATGAAGCTCCAGTTTTCGCCCTCCAGCCTCCTGAACCTCAGAGCAGAGACGACTTTTTAAAATGTGAGTTTGTGCTTTGACTGAGTGGATCATCACAATAAAAATCATTGAAGTTTTAACAGAGCAGGACAGGCTTAGGATATGAAAGTCTGAGTGTCGTGTGACTGAGGGGCTGAGAGTGACGGGGGTCCTGTGACTGGTGCATTATGGGATAAAGAGACTCAGGCAGGGAATCACCAAAACCGTCTGTTGAACCCAAGGTGAAGACTACAAGACCTCCTCCACAGAGCTTCATGTTCAAGTGAGCGCAGCTGCTAATATTCTCAAGATATTTGAGGGTCCACAGCACTGCAGCCCGCCTCACTGATGAGACCACCAGAGTAAAGCTGACCTCAGATTGAACAGATGGAGAGGAATGGAGGAGAAAATGCAGTGTGGTGTGGTGATAAAGACTTTGGAGTTTAAACCCTGAGGTTGTGGGTTCAAATCCCACCACTGACACCACTGTGTGACCTCAACAAGTCACTTCACCTGCCTGGGCTCTGATTGGACAAAGAAAAGAAAAGGAAACAATGGAATCTCAGATGATGGGAGTCAACTTGGATAAGAATGACAGTCAAATAATAAAAAGATGATAGGAAACACACTAAAGAAAGAAAGAGAGAGACAATGACAGATGGGAAAGGCACTATATAATAGATAGATAGATTAAAAATAGTAAATACTGATTGCATCTTTTATGTAAATAATTTATGAGGTTGTGAAGTGTGACAGTTGATTGATTTTAAATTAAAGAGGTGGACTTTGACAATAAAACATGTCATTTAATAAAGCCAGCGGTCAGTGTGGACAGTCCATCAGAACTCTGACCTCAATGGTGACCATATGTTGTTAATCATAATTTCTGATGACTGAGATGACTTTCAAATGACTGACTTGCCTGCCTTTCACTTTGTTGTCTGTTGTTGTCTTTTTAGGATTTAATTTTTAATCCCCACAGATTCTGTCCAATCAGATGAGCTCTTTACTATTATTGTCTCGTCAGCACAGCTCCTGATTGGTTCTTGTTAATTGTCTGTGTAGTGCTCCGCCCCCAGTCCCATTACACACTCCCAGATTTCCTCACTCATTTTCTTTTCTCTCCTTTCAGACTTCTGTCCCCTCACACTGGACATCAACACGGCAAACAGAAAACTCCGTCTGTCTGAAGGGAACAAGAAGGTGACATGTGAGGGGACAAAGACTGAATATCCTTATCATCCTGACAGATTTGACTGGTGGCCTCAAGTTCTGTGCAGAGAGGCTCTGACTGGGACTCGCTGTTACTGGGAGGTGGAGTGCAGTGGAGACTGTGTGTTCATTGGAGTCGCATATAAAGGACTGAGCAGGAAAGGATGGGGAGGGGAGTGCTGCCTTGGAGACAACAACAAGTCCTGGTGTTTGTGGTGGTCTCATTCCCAGTACTCTGTGCGTCACAATAACCAGCAGACTGTAATCAGCGCCCCCTACAGCCCCAGAATAGGTGTGTATCTGGACTGGCCTGCTGGCTCTCTGTCATTTTATAGCGTCTCACACACAATGACCCTCCTGCACAGGTTCAACACCTCCTTCACTGAGCCCCTCTATCCAGGGTATTGTCTTGGTCTTAACTGCAGTGTAACAATCAGCCATCTGACACCATGTGACCACTGACCAGTACCCTCCACCGGTCACTTGATGTCCCCACAAACTCAGGTGTCTTTTTGTTTACAGTTTGGGGTCAAAATTAATTTTCCACTATAGATGGGGGGGGGCAGCACCTCTGTGAGTGAATTTGTGGATGAGAATGCGGGCGAAAAGTGGCTGTCAGGGTCTCCAATATTATTGGGTCTGAGTAGCCAATCAGGTGTATGTGTCATAGTGAGGGGTGGTGACACCTCAGGCCTACAAATACCAGTCTGACCAGCAGGGGTCACTGTTGAGTCACAGCCTCATGTCCTTCAGGCTGACACCCCAACTGCTGTGTCCTCTGAGTGTCACTGAATGTCACCTGTCAGTCAGTCTATATAGCGCCTTTCAGTAGTGCTGCTCCAGCAGGACCACATGCCTGTCTCAATATCCAGAGCCACATTCCAGTGACAGTTTAGGAGCACAGAGTGACAGAAGTGACAGGAGTGCTGGCCTTTGAACAGATATTGTCTGCCACTCTATTATTTACTCCGGTGGTCTGTCACCTCTTAATGAATTCACTGTGAATGTCTAAAGACGAGGACTCACCGCTCAGTCACATGTCGGCCATACTGATGGAGTTTGGTGTTTTACTGAGTCACTTGATGTCACGTTAGACATTAAACTGCACCTCCTCCTTGTTGTTCCCACCGTCACCCAACCTCAAGGAGACGAGTCAGCTGACTCACTGCACCATCACTGTCGGTGTTCAAAGTGACAATCAGATGTGACACTTGGGGACACTTTTATCTTTCCACTGACACACACATTCCCAGGATTAATTTACAATTCCCTCAGGACCCCTCAAGGAGTGGCGTGTCACCTGACATCTGTGTGTGTGAAGAAGACAATGAAGGCCCAGGCTGACAGCCCCCCCACTGTGCATTACAGGCCTCACCAGCAGATGGCGACTATGACTTCTAAATCTGTCATCTTCATGGAGCCTGAGGGTTTAAAAGGAAGAGGAGAAGGTGAATAAAGAGTGAGGGGTGAGGATGATAGAGAAGAGAGTCAGGGTGATAAAGGGTGAGATGAGTGACCTGAGACAGAGTGAGTCAGACGAGTGTGTCACTTGTGTGTTGTCAGTTTTGTTCCTCCCTCTGATTTTCTCCTCTTTGACTCGTCACACGCTGATGGCCGTCCTGTGATCACAGATTGTATTCCTCGTTGATCAAATCCGTATCTTGATGTGTGACTGATGTCTGATTCTTTAAGCACTCGCTCATCAGACAGGTTGTCACCCGATGAGCTCTTCACTTCTGACCTAAGCCCTGCTGCCCTCTTCTCTCTCCTGTCACCTCGGCCATTGCTTCAGTCCCCGCTGTGTCACCTCATAAAGCCACTGGTCTGTCTGGTCACTCAGGTCCTCGTCACAGCTGCACACTGGCAGTCGTTCAAACTCTACAGGCTGACAGCCATGTTGTCCTGTCGTCTGATGTTTGTGTTGGTTGAGGTCGTCTCTTACTGACCTTGGGGGCTTTTAGAGCTCCGGATTAATGAAATGGAAATGTCAGTCAGCAGGGTGGGCAGGTGGGCACATTCAGGGCAAAATGTCACTTAAAAGTCGATGAGCACACTGGACACATCGTCAGTCACTGATAATCGACTCCACGTCAGCTCCTGTGGCCCTCATCATGTGCTGTCAACTCAGACGCTGGTCATGTGACTTGCACCTTAGTGACATTTCTGGGACTTTCAGGGCTGTGACATCAGCTGATTCATCTGGAGCCAAACTGCTCCCTCTTGTGGCCTCTGCATATTAAACACACGAGAAGTTAGGATGTGAAGTGTTTGGTGAGATCTAAAAAATATTCAGAATATTGACATGACCTTGAAGGACAGTTTGGTTTAATAATAATTAATGTGTAAAAGAATACTTATTTTAGATTAATCTTTAGTTAATTATGATTAGGTGTTACATTCACAGAGATAAATGGCCTGTTAATGCTTCACAGTTTGTAATATTTGAATTGCTTATTAATCTAAAAAGATCAAAACACACAAAAAAATATGGACGACTGTTGTTTGTTAAATCTGTTCATTTGGTAACTTTTAATTTGTAAATTCCGCTGATCATATCTCATATTTTCAATGTTCTGATGATATTAAGACTTCTTGATTATGATTAATCCTCTTTAATAAAAAGACAAGTGTTTGTGTGTCTGTCTGTGTATCTGTCCAGTCACTTTGTCTCTGTCTTTCCAACAGATGGCGCCTCACAAACATTAGCACAGCTTTTATGACTCCCATGCTAATCAATATCATCGAGTTACAGAGCGCGCAGCACCAGACGTCACCTCTGATATCGCCAGCAGTTTAATGACAGAATGTGTGTTAGTGTGAGTGTGATTAGTGGGCACCATACCAGCCTGTAAACCTCCCTGCTGGCACACAAGTGCTGTTCCAGACCTGCGGCAGTTTGTTGTGCTTCAGCTCTGCCAATAGAATGGCATATAACAGAGACATAAGCATTGCATTTGTCATTCCAACAGATGGCACATCACAAACATTTGTATTAATGCACTGTACTACTACAAACATTTGTGATACACCATCTGTTGGAATGATAATTGCAATTCATTTTATTACACCATGCATTTTAAAATACATTCCCACAGATGGTGCACTGCAAACATTAACACTGAGATCTACGTTGATTACGTAGAATTCAAACCATCTAAGACATGCAGCACAGCTAGTTTTGTAATAAGTTATATATATATATATATATATATATATATATATATATATAATTTTAAAGTAAATTGAGAATGCAGCAAAAAATATGGTGATGCCATATGAATGTTTTTTTCTTTCATTCACAGCATTAAAGATAATTATTGAGGCAGATGAGCGTTGCTCCCCAGTCTGAGTGTTTGTGTCCTGCTGTGTGTGTTTGTCCCCGTGTGTGTCCATGTGACACATGACAGTCTGCTGTGACGAGGTGAGTGGTCCCTGTGACTCCAGTCTGACCCCACACTTTACATATCAGCTGCTAATAAATCCTGATATTAAACTTTATTAGGTACACTTCAAACACTTTTAGTTTTATCCCACCATAATATTCAAGTTCTGTACACATTAATCTTTATCTGGTACGTTTCTTAAACACTTTTAGTTTTATCCCACCCTAATATTCAAGTGATGTCTGCTTGCATTCTGTACGCACTGCTGATATTATATTAGGAGTCAAAGCTGCTGTAATTCTGCTAAGATGTGGATTAGCAATAAGAAGAGACGGCGACTTCAGTCACCTCTCGAAGGGCAGCAGCTGATATTCAGACTCGCTTCAATCGACACCAAGTGTGCATCTCTGCAGCCCGGAGCCTCCACCCTGGAGCTCCAAGGAGGTGGCATTGACTCCAATGGGCGCCAACTGGGAGGAACTTGGAGTTCGAAACACTAAGATGCCTGCAATTCTCCACTATGCCCACTAGAGGGGGGTGTATCGTCATATTAGTCAAACT
>NC_053157.1:241456946-241472946 GCF_016835505.1 Polypterus senegalus | reverse complement strand
GTTAGACGATGGCTCCGAACGGACTCTTCTGCTTTCAGCAGCAGCTAAAGAGCTTGGCTTAGAGGGAGAATCTGAAAAGATGATGTTAAGGACAGTTAGACATGACATTGAGACATTGGAGGGAGCATCAGTTTCATTTATGCTAACTCCTGCAACACAGCCACAAAGGAAATTTAAGATCCAGCATGCCTTTACTGCAACGCGGCTAGCATTGGGTGAACATTTCTACCCGATGACTACTCTTCAGGTGAAGTATCAACACCTTAAAGGCTTGAATATTCCTCATTTTGAAAATGCACGTCCCCTACTACTCATTGAGCTGACCATCCCCACTTACTCAACCAGTGGCGGTTCTACATTAAATTGCTCCCCGGTGAGATTCCCTCCCGCGCCCCGTCCCCAAAAATAACATGACAAAACTACACATTTTGTACACACCACACGTTTTATTGTAGTAATTCCGTCATTCCGTAACAGACCAATTTTTGCAAAAAAAATAAAATAAATAAACTGCTCATAACTTAATTATACTCTGTACAAACCAATATTATTTAAGAAAAAATATTTTAAATTATTAAGAATAATATACAAATAAAATATAGAATAAATCACACTAAAGAAAATTAAAACAGAAAACACAAACTGAAACTAAAATCTGACATTTCTGGCCTTTCTAGATGCAAAGTCATCAATAATGGCATCATATGAGATATGCTCCCCTACTGAATGATTAATGCTTATGACAGCAAGGCCAGTGAGCCGTTCCTGAGACATGGTTGACCTCAGGTATGTCTTGATTAACTTCAGTTTGGAAAAGCTCCTCTCTGCTTGAGCCACAGTCACTGGCAGGGTAAGTGCAATCTTGAGAGCAGTCCAAAAGTTGGGGTAGATCTCAGATAGATCCTTATCGTGCATGAAAGTGATAAGCTCAAGGAGGCTCATGGTTTTTGATGGCAAGTGAGTGAAGTTCTTGATTTCCTGCAAAAGCTCTCTACTGTCCAAATCAGAATGCCCTTCGAAGTGCAGTGTGGTACCTAGTGCATTGCACTGCTCTACCAGCTCCTCATCTGCAAGACTAGGGAAATTTGTCAAAACCCCAAATTTGTTTTCCACATTTTCCAATGTGGTAAATCTCTCTGTGATGGCTGACAGGGCTGCATCAAGAACAGCATTGAAGAATCCAATCTCCAACTTCCTAAGGGCATCACTGAAAGGCTCATCATGTGATTCATATGAGAAGTGGCGCTTTGTGGACCTCAGCCTTTTTTGTTTCAAAACAGCTTCCACATTCATTTCTTCAGAAATGTCTTTGGCCGCCATCTGTGCAGTCACAAAGCCACTTGCCCTGTAGCTCTGGAGACCTTGCTCAGTCTTCTTCAAAAGATTCACAGCTAGGTCGACATGCATATTTGGAGACTGCATGAGTTTGCTGACATGCTGTATTGCAGATAGCATGTCATACCAAACAACCGTGCAGATGCTGAAGCGTACGACCTCACCTCCTCAGACAAAGACTGGGCCTCAGCCTTTATAGCAGGGTCTTTGGTGTTGTCTCTCACCTCGATTAAAGTCTCTCTCATGGCAGCTCCGTGGTACCTCGTGGGCTCAACGCTCTTGACCTTGCTCTCCCACCTTGTTTCTGCCCACATCTTTAAGGTGATGCTCACATGGTTCTTCAGAATGGACCATCTTTGGGAGGAGGCTGAAAATAATGTGTAAAGCTTTTGCAGTACACCAAAATAGCTCATAGCATCCACAGATCCCTTAGCAGCATCACACACAACTAAATTTAATGTATGCGCCCCACATGGCACAAACAGAGCTCTGGGATTCTTTTCTAAGAGCCTGGCTTGAACTCCCTTATTTTGCCCTTCATGTTTGCCCCGTTGTCATATGATTGTCCTCTGCAGTCGTCAACAGTTTTGTTGCAAAGCATAATTTTGTGGTTAAATTTAATTAGATCTCGTGTTGTATACATTGCTGAAAAAACAATAGAACCCTGCCCAAAAATATCAGAAAATGTAATGGATTTAATGGTTATAATGGGAATTGTATTGGTTTTAATGGTAAGTATAACAGTGTCTGCTGGTATATGATGGATTCTATTGGTGGGTGGGAGGTTAAATCCTATTGGAAAAGTGCCCAAAACACACTACAATAAGGAATTTTGTAATAGTTTCACTGGAAAAAATTTATTGGTTCACAATGGTATTTAATAGAAACCATTAGAATTTCTGTGATGGTTTGTATATTAGGCTTTTACTGTGTTTTTTTTTTTTTTAGCAAGGTAAGCATAGCATGCATCATAAGCAAGAAGGCTAACAAAGTAAGAGTTAACATTATACCACTAATTAACACAATGACATGAATACCTTAATCATACAGAGAGAATATTGTTGCATACCTTTATCTTTTGCCCGTTTCTCCTCATCATCTTTTCTTTTTTCCTAAATTGGGCACCTGACAGCTTTGGCCTTTTTCTCTCCATCGCTGTGTTTACTAAGTAATCGGCAATCAACAGATTTCCCATCATCCCCCAACGCTGTCACTCACGACCAGAAGTCAAGACTAAACCAATTCACCTCCACATCATAATCGTTTTTTATTACCTATTTTTATTAGCCATTTCACACAATTAAATAAATAAATAAAAATGTGCCAATTATTGGTCTGTGTTTAAAATATTTTGAATGAAATGTGCGTTATTTGTAAGAAAGTCAGGTGTCACTGACAAAGTTTAGCCCCCACCTCCTTGTCCGCTTCATTTGGGAGAGGTGAACTGTACTCTGCGCCTCCTCCCCCCCAACCCCCCACCGCCCCTCATCCCCTCTCCTCTCCGCTCGCTCAGCTTCTGTGCGGCTCCTTCAGCAGCAGGGGCGGCGCTGGTATCATAGATAATAGAAAACCGCTTAGCGGCACAGATGATTTTTTTTTCCTCCAAGTTCGTGTGCCGCCCCCCACGTGTCATGAAAAAATGCTGCCCCGGGCGGCTGCCCCATTCGCCCATGCCTAAAACCGCCACTGTAAACCCACTTGAGCCTGTACGCCTTGGCCCACCAGGAGGGCCAGCAGCAATCAAGACTTCTTTGAGATGGACATTTCTAGGACCTGTAACAACAACAACAACAACATTTATTTATATAGCACATTTTCATACAAACAGTAGCTCAAAGTGCTTTACATATTAAAGAATAGAAAAATGAAGGACACAATTATAAAACAAAATAAATCAACATTAACATCGAATAAGAGTAAGGTTCAATGGCCAGGGGGGACAGAAAAAACAAAAAAACTCCAGACGGCTGGAGAAAAATAAAATCTGTAGGGATTCCAGACCAAGAGACCACCCAGTCCCCTCTGGGCATTCTACCTAACATAAATGAAACAGTCCTCTTTGGATTTAGGGTTCTCACGGAAAGGCTTGATGATGATGATGGTCAAGTAGACTTCTGCCTTTTAATCCGTCCATCATTGTTGGAGCATCATGAAGCTTTGAGTAGGCCACCACCACAAAGAGACCGGAAAAGAAACAGAAAAGAGAGTAGGGGTCAGTACCGATTTTAGAGCCACCATGAATAGTTATTTTGAGGAGACTGAACATACAGAGTATAAGGATTAAATTAAAATGAAGTTATAGAAAGGCCATGTTAAAGTCATGTGTTTTCAGCAGTGTTTTAAAGTGCTCTGCTGTATCAGCCTGGTGAATTCCTATTGGCAGGCTATTCCAGATTTTAGGTGCATAACAGCAGAAGGCCACCCGCCTCACCACTTCTTTTAAGTTTTGTTCTTGGAATTCTAAGGAGACACTCATTTGAGGATCTGAGGTTACGATTTGGAATATAAGGTGTCAGACATTCCAATATATAAGATGGGATGAGATTATTTAAGGCTTTATAAACCATAAGCAGAATTTTAAAGTCAATCCTGAATGACACAGGTAACCAGTGTAGTGACATTAAAACTGGAGAAATGTGTTCGGATTTTCTTTTCTTAGTTAGGATTCTAGCAGCTGCATTCTGCACTCGTTGCAAACGATTTATGTCTTTCTTGGGTAGTCCTGAGAGGAGTGCGTTACAGTAATCTAGTCGACTGAAAACAAAAGCGTGAACTCATTTCTCAGCATCTTTCAATGATATAAAAGGTCTAACTTTTGCTATATTTCTTAAGTGAAAAAATGCTGTCCTAGTTATCTGATTAATATGTGATTTAAAATTCAGGTCCGAGTCAACAGTTACCCTTAAATTCTTTACCTCGTCTTGACTTCTAATCCTAATATATCAAGTTTATTTCTGATAACCTCATTATATCCATTATTGCCAATTACTATAATTTCAGTTTTCTCCTTATTTAGTTTGAGAAAATTACTTTTCATCCATTCAGAAACACAAGTGAGACATTGTGTCAGTGAATCAAGAGAGTCGGGGTTGTCAGGCGCTATTGATAAGTACAGTTGTGTGTCATCAGCATAGCTGTGGTAGCTCACATTATGCCCCGAGATAATCTGACCTAACGGAAGCATGTAAATCGAAAAGAGCAGCGGACCAGGATAGAGCATTTCGGACCACACATACAGAATATCATGTGTCACTGAAATATAATCACCACAACTAACAAAGATTTTTCTACTTGCCAGGTAGGATTCAAACCAATTTAAGACCCTGCCAGAGAGGCCCAACCAAGGCGATTTCTGCGAATATTGTGATTGATGGTATCAAATGTGGCATTCGGATCTCGGAGGATGAGAACAGATAAACAACCTCTGTCTGCATTTACGCGCAATTTGTTTACTACTTTAACGGGTGCAGTTTCTGTGCTGTGATTTATTCTGAAACAAGTTGGTATTGGGTCAAGGACACAGGTGGACGGTCTCAGTTGATAAATTATTTTATATAAATCAGCTAAATCTATCCTGGTGAAAGAATTTAATTTGTTTTTAATGGAGTACTGGGGCTTAAGAGGATCAGTGTTGGGGAGATGTATGATATTATTTCTAATATCATTAACTTTTTGATTAAAAAATAAAGACAATAGCCTCACAAGTTTCACTGGAAGTATTTTAGAGGCATTCTGTTGAGTGACCAGAGTTTAGTAGACGATCAATAGAGAATAAGACTCTGAGATTATTAGCATTGTTATTTATAATTCTAGAGAAATAGCAGTGCCTCTCAAGATGGACTGTGTTGTTGTATTCTGTTATTTTAACCTTCAATATCTCATAGTTGATAGTCTGTGAGGCACATTAGACAGAAACTGTGACCACAATGCAGTGACACGTGGTCAGTCAGGGTGTCCAGACACACCGAGCAGGTGAACTCGTTCTGTGACACAAACAGCTGAGCTTCAGCCATCGTCAGTCTGAGGAGAGGCAGGCAGAGAGAATCAGTCAGACAAACAAGGAAGTGACTTGTGAAGAAACGAAAGTGAAAGTTTGTCTGAGCTCAGTGAGGAGGAGGAGGAGGATGATGATGATTATGATAATTCCCTACTGCCAGTCCCTCTGCAATATCCCACATCAGACTCATTTCACTTAAGTACATAAGAGTGACCCCTCCAGCCTGTCACTTTTCAGTGACAGACACTGGGACTCGCTGTCACCAGCACTCACAAATGTACAGATGTCACTGAGACACATGAATACTCGTATAACATTTGCTTATATCAGTGTTTCTCAACCATTTTCCATGTGTGCCCCATCTTTTCATATTAGTTTTTGTCGCACCACCCCCTAAAGTTTTATGCACATTTTCAGATTTTTGATTATATTAAGATCCACCCAACAATACTAAATTTTAATTTGGGAATGCACTGTTAGCAGAAGTGTTTAAGTTTCGATCACACTGAGGCATCGCTAATATATTTTCATCATCAAAATATACAGTCACACATGTGACACATTTCAAATTAAAACCCATGTGATAAAACATATGTAAAATTCAAACAATTGGTTTTCATTAAATTTCATGATTTTTTTTTAGTAATTTTAATAATTCCAAATTTTAAATTGTTCCATTCTATAATAAAACAAATATTATAAGTACTCCTAAGAATACTATCACGTCTTATTTCTAAAACAATAAGTGACATATTAGCGATTCCAGAAGTTCCCTCTAACGGTCAGAGAGAGGACTGCACTTGAATTGTGATGTCTGCTTACGGCGGACAGGCCTCTCCACGTCACATACAGTATATATACAGTAACACAACACGCCACTGGGTCGTCTACTTGTCACTCTGTTGTCACTCTCAGCAGCTCCTCTGCCAGGTTTTCTGCAGTACGTCTCTCAATAAACTCACAACAGCCAAGAAGGCAGGATGTCATCTTAAAGTTTCCAATAAAGTGACAAGTGACAGACACGTATGAGCAGGTCGCTCTGGATGTCCGGCAGTCAGTTGTCAGGCAAACTGCTGAAGCTTTTTTGACCCTGTCTCACCACAATGCACGCTCCGTGTTATATAGTCGTGGAGTAATTGTTTGGGATGAGGTTTTTCTACTGGAGAGAACATACATGGGGATTAAGGCTGAACAAATGTTTTAAATCCTTTGTCCTCCACAATGAAAATGGCTGAAAGTCACAAGCTGTCATTTTAGCAGCTCCTCATCGACACTTATCTGTCTGGCTGGGGTAATTTGCTTTGGAATAAATGTGTTTAAGTTTAAGCGGCAGAAGGCTGTGATATATTTGCAGCTGCTGATAAGACAGTGGATGTGGCAGCAGAAGTTTATGGCTCAAAACAGGACACTTTTCATGGGTCAGTGGATGGCAGCCTGAGGAGAGAGGACAAGCTAGAGCTAGACGGACGGCTGAGCGCTTCTGAGATGTCTGTGCAGGTTTGGTGTTGACCCTGTTCTGCTCTGACGGATATTTTCATTTTACAAATTCTGCACTCAGCTTTGCAGTCTCCAATATCATTGAAATGCAGCCAGATGCTAGTTTTTATTTCGCTTTTCGCTAATTTCTTCACTTTTTCCCGACGCGCTTTCATTTCGACTCCCCGTCTCTCTGTCGCTCTGTGTACCTGGACTGTACTACTAAACTCGCTGTCTTCGGAGCATCTGCAACCCTTCCTTCTTTCAATTAATGGTATAATCCTAGTATGTCTTTGCTTGTGATTGGCCACAAGGTACGCCTATCAAAATAAAGTCCCGCCCCTGCCTGCATGGATTCTCAGTGGCTGAAGACTCGGCTCTTCTCATTCCCTACAAAGAATCAGCTCTTAGAGACGAACGACTCATGACGACACGCGGTCATTTACACGAATACCACTGAGCCAATTGTCCACATACTCGATGTGATTTTTCTACCATAAACTGTTGTAATAAACGAGTTTGTTTTAGTAAATAGCTTCTTCGATTTACATTTTTTCGCCGCGACCCCCTTGTAGATATCTCGCTCCACAGGTTGAGCCGCACTGCTGTAAGGCTAAAATAAATGGCAACTGTGCCAGTAAACGGCAGCGCGCAGCTTCACTGATGAGGGCCAAACTGCAGACAGCCTCGACACGGAGCTTCAGGAATGAAAGAAGGTAAAAAAAAAAAGACAAGCCTTTAACAACTGATTAAATAATAAGAAAACTAATATGTTCTGCTGTAACTTTATTTATTATCGTTAGGACATACTGGCATATAAACCTAAATGCTAACCTAACATATATTTGCGTTTGCTCATATAAAAGCCTCACTCGTCTGTCGGTGCTAAGCTTCTGCTAACTTTAACGGACATCGATGTGCAGTGAAAGGTCCAAACCTTCAATAATCAGCTCTTAACCCCAATATACAGTAGCTCAGACTAAGTAGATATCAGAATGCGATTTATTTTAACGTTATTGCCCAAAGTATTACTGAGCCCTAATAAATCTAAATGCCATTAAGTGCTTCAATGTTTGATGTGCCAGCCTAAGAGCCTGCCCAGTACTCACACTGGCAAAGGCCCTGCCTGCAGTTGGTTTGTCTTCTGTCAGTGAGCGGCTCAGCACCGGCGTTCACAAAACAAGATCTGCCTGTGAAAAGGCTGGCAGGCCAGGGCCCTTCAGCTGACATAAATGGCGTCCTTTTAAAGTTACCTCACGACTACACTTTACATAGCTAATAAAACTAATAATAAAGCATATTGATCCCTAATTAAAATTCTCAACATTATCCACCTTAATAAACAGAAAAGTGTCTCTTTGTATCTGCGTGTTAATTGTTTTCATATGTCTCTCTCATTCCAACAGATGGCACAACACAAACTTTTGTAGTAATAACATTAATGGCATTTGTCACTCCAGCAAGTGGTACATCACAAATATTAACACTGCTTTTAGGAATCCAACACCAAATGGTGTGTAACAGAGACATCATGTTAAATTCGTCAATGCAACAGATTGCACATCTCAAACATTAACATCGCTTTTACAAATCCTGTACTAAATTGTACAGCAGTGGTTCTCAGCCTGTGGGGCGGTCCCCCATAGGGTGGAGTGAAGTAACAAAAATAGCGGGGGGCGGGGGGGGGCGAAGAAGTGAATAAAAGAACACAAGAATTGGAAATATGAAAAATACATCTATTGAAACCAAAGCAAATTAACTTAAACTACATTCTGATAGTAGAAAAATAAATATAGAGTTATATAAATTTTGGAAAAAGTTAAGTAGGTATAATAAAATATGGATCTATAATATATCATTAATTAAAAAAGAACATTAGTGGGCTCCTTTAAAAAAAAAAAAAAAACGTTATTGGAGAGCGCGATTAAAACTGTTATGAAAACTCGGGTCTCAAGTACTTAAAGGTTGAGAAATGCTGTTGTACAGTTCACCCCCAAATTTCGTGGTGGTTACGTTGCTAGAGCACGGCTAAAGCATGGTTAAAAATGTCTATTTTTATAGTTTAAACCATAAATGTGCCCCCAAATGACTTTAATTTAATTTCATACTCAGCTTAATACATTACCTAAAAATAAAGAATGTAAAGGTAAACCTGCCTACTGCACAGTACTGTACTGATATGTCACCCGCAGTGCTAGAATGTAAAATATCGATGTTAGCGCTATATGTACTGTCATTCACACAAGCGCGTTTTCATTGCCAGAAGCCTTAGAAGGTGCCGGGCGTTTCTATGGCATTTTTGGGCTTTAACTCTTAAACTGCCACATACTTGGGTGTTAATGCCTCCCTGGACGCCAAATACATTTTTGCTGCACTTTAAGTAAACGTCACAATTTACAAAGAAAAAGTGAAATTTTAATGGAACACATTTTTTTCATTCAAAGAGCATCACAATTACTGCACCACTGATCATTTAACACCCTGCTAATGAACTGTATAAACTATTTAATAAACTACTTGAACAATATGTACAAGGTGCAACTAAAGCCATGGATGAATGCTTCAAGCCAACTGCTCTTGAACTGCTGCACTTGACCACACAGAGGTAAGCGCTGACGCTGGCAGGCCAGTCTAGTGCAGCGGCTCAATCGGGGACAGCGAGGCTGCAGGGTGTCACGCTCGGGTCACAGAATTGCACAGAAACACAGGAGATTGTAGAGACAGGAACTTTATTTAAACACTTCAGACAAACCGGTCTCTTTTAGAAGTAAAACGAGCTCAGTATGCAGTTAGTTATCGATTAAAGAAGAGACAAACATCATATGGGAGCAGAGGATGTCTGGAGGAGGAGAGAGAAACAAATTCATCAGCCCAATAGGACAGGTGCTGTTCAGGCTTTTAAGTAAGCGTAGCGTCACACGAGAAGCAAATCACGCGACAGAGCAGCTGCAAGTAAGCCCAGCAAGTGAAGGAGCAATGTGAAAGTAGTCTATCAGCGTTTTTAAGAGTTTTTTTGAGGAGCGTCTGTGTCTTCTAGGGGTGCGTTCAGCCTCCCTGCTCACAAGGGGCTGGCAGTGGTCATGAGCTGGCTGCTCAACGAATGTACGGCACTGACTGATCAGCTCCTGCGTGTTTGCAAATGGCACTTTGAAACGACTATAGTCGGTTGTGGCGGTTTAAGGATTAAGTGGATCAAAACAGAAAACACGAGAACACTTAGCTGGAGACGCATCACAGCCAATCAGCAGCGAGGAGAAATAAATAACGCTGTAGCAGTCCAGTGCCGCTAAGATTCACACCGTCGAGAAGATGCCAATTTATTTTTATGGTGGAGATTCCAGGGAAGCAGCCAGCCTTGGGCCGACCCGCACGCACTCACAAACAGAGACAAAAACAAAGCAAACCGGTAATCAAACAGCAAATAAAGAATGTAATGAAAACAAATGAAAACAGCGATAGCACCCCTGTTCACCTTACGGCGATTACACATTAAATACAACAAAGCACAAACAAAACACACACAGTAAATCATGAGAAACGACAACAGATGAAATGTAATTATGAAAATAGAAACTCCAGAAATCAGCACATTGAATGGGAATATAAAGATAGTCCTACCGCTAGTTCCTGAAATGGTGAAGATGGGTGGATGGGTTCAGGAGTGCTCCTTTCTTCGCAGGATGGCCATGAATCCATTTGCAGTCCTCATGTACACAGGCAGACGGCAGACAATCCAGACATACGAAACGATCGAGGACAAAATGAATAAGTACAGGTAACCGAACAGAAGGCAGGCAGACAGACAGGAACTTGAAACACAAATTACAAAAACTGTTTTTTTGCTTTTGGTCACCGGCCCCCTTTTTAAAAGCTACACTGACACATTTGACCCCAGCAGCCTCAGCAGAAGAACAATCAGAGACACTGCAGAGACTGCTGGGAGTTGCAGTTTCAAATTCTATTGGCTACTTTCACCATCCAAAGCCGCGTTTTCATCTACAGTTGCTTCCTGTTCTCTCTACAGTGCAGTATTTCCACAAAAAATGGCAATAAAAATTGCTGTGGATATTTGTGGTTTCTGCTAACAATTATTTAGGTAAGTTCTAAGGAAAAATCCGCGAATGACTGAGGCCAGGTACTCTGAAGCACGACTTCACAGGGGTCTACAGTATATAACAGAGACATACACATTGTATTTGTCATTCCAACATTCTATACATTATATTACTAGAAATGTTTGTAATGTGCCATCTGTTGGAATGGCAAATATAATGCATTTTATTAATACATGAATTACATTCCACTAGGTGCACTGTAAATGATAATGCTGAGGTCCACGCTAATCACTTATATTTCATTCCAGATTATTAAATGACACATTCTTTTGACATTTCTGTACTTTGTGTTTATTTCTTGAGTGACTGAAGTAAATATTAGAGCAATGGATGTTGGAAATGACTGCTTTTTTTGCCAACGGTGTTATCAGCGCTGAGAGATTGCACTTGAATAATAATAGTAATTCTTTACATTTTTATTGTGCTTTACTCACAACTCAAAGCTCTTCTACACAGTAAATGGGGAGCAACTTCAACCACCACTGATGTGCAGCATCCAACTGATGATGTGACGGCAGCCATTTTTGTTCCAGTATGCTCACCACACATGAGCTATTAGAAGGTGAAGTGGTGAGAGAAACAGTTAGCTAATGAGAGAGAGGGGACAATTAGGGGGACACAATGACAAGGCCTTGGAGGGCAATTTAGCAAAGACATCTTTATGGAGGACACTCCGGGATCTTTAGTAAACACAGAGAGTCAGGACTTCAGTTTGACGCCTCATCTGAAGGACAACACCATTTATACAGCACAGTGTCCTCGTCACTGCACTGGGGCATTGGAATCCACATTCAGACCACCGGGTAAGCCCCCTATTGGCCTCACCAACACCTCTTCCTGCAGACACCCAAGCTTTTCCTAGATGGTCTCCAATCCAAGTACTGGCCTGGCCTGAATATGCTTAGGTTGAGGTAGATGACCTGATCCGAAGTGCATGTGGTGTGTCTGCTGGCTACAGAAGAGCAAGGGCGGCAGAAGTAAGACCCCCTTGGTTAGTAACTGGCATAAAACCAAATGTTATACAAGCCTTAATGTTTGTCAGAGACATCTGTACATTTGTCAGTGCTGGTGTGCTGATGACAGCGAGTCCCGGTGTGGGGCACTGAGAATTGACAGGCTGCAGGGGTCACTCTTATGTACTTAAATGGAATGAATCTGAGGTGGGCTATTACAGAGGGACTGGCATCAGGGCATCACTTATATCCAATTGTGTGACTCGGATCTGTGTGTGTTAATCGTAGGCTGCAGGAGTAGACGAGCCTGTTCAACAGACTTGATTAAGTCTCACAAATCCTGAAATAAAATGACTTGAATAACCAAGAAAATCTAAAAATCTATGAAGGAGCCGAGAGCGGCGAGCACCTGCTGTGTGTTACGTGTCTGTCTGTCTGTCTGTCTGTGTGTCTGTCTGTCTCTGTGTCTGTCTGTCTGACTGTCTGTCTGTCGGTCATCAGTTTTAAGATGTTTTCATATTTCTGCAATCTTTGTGTTTTTTAATGTATTATATTATTCTGTTTCTTAAACTGAGTGGGCTTCAGTTGGGGTCTTTACTGAATAATCTGATAAATTCCTGGCATGGAAAAAGAAAAACACAAAAATTCATTATTGATAATCAGGAGACGAGAACTTATTATGGGTTGGATAATTTGTTTAATAAAGAGGACTAATATGGAGTCTGATGTGGACTTCAGTGTGTAATAAATAAATAAGAATACTGACGTGAATGACACTTTAGCAGACCCCCTGTGACAGGTCATCTCTTCTGTCACTTGGTGGTCTTCACTCTCTGAGCTCCTGTCTCACATTAACTGTTCACCCTCAGTGTCTCCTCAGATGTTCTCTCTGTGAGCTCTCAGCTTTCTCCTTAAATCTCCTCCTCCTCACTGAGCTCAGACAAACTTTCACTTTCGTTTCCTCACAAGTCACTTCCTTATTTCTCTGACTGATTCTCTCTGCCTGCCTCTCCTCAGACTGATGATGGCTGAAGCCCAGCTGTGTGGATTACAGGACGAGTTCACCTGCTCGGTGTGTCTGGACACCCTGACTGACCCTGTCTCAATCCCCTGTGGTCATAATTTCTGCCTAAAGTGCCTCACGGACTACTGGGATCAGAGCCAAGTGTGCAGCTGTCCTCAGTGCAGACACACCTTCATGTTAAGGCCTGCGCTGAACAGAAACACTCTGCTGAATGAAGTCATCAAGAAATTAAAAAAGACGACACTCAGTTCTCCTCCTCCTCAGAATTATGCTGGCCCTGGAGACGTGGAGTGTGACTTCTGTACTGGTAAGAAGTTCAGAGCGGTGAAGTCCTGTCTCACTTGCCCGGCCTCCTACTGTCAGACTCACTTGCAGCCTCACTATGAAGGAGACGCCCTGAAGCACCACAAGCTGGTTGATCCTGATAGAAATCTGAAGGAGAAACTATGTGAGAAACATCAGAAAAGTCTGGAGATATTCTGTAAAACTGATGATTCCTGTATCTGCATGATGTGTGTGGTGACTGGACATAATGGGCATAAAATGGTCGAGCTGGAGATGGAAAGAGAAGAAAAGCAGGTGAGTGGAGTTTAGTGTTTAATGGAAACTGTTTGAATAACTTTGAGTTAAGGAATTTGTACATTTAATGGGACAGAGAAATCTATTCATCTACAGTAAAACTCGATTATCTGTCACTTGATTAACTGTCAGGACTAAATAACAAAAACCCAACCTTCTGCACGCCAGCGTCTCCCAATTACTACTGCGAGTTCTGCACATTGGAACAACAGAAATCCCAGTGTCCGTTACGTACATTCAGCTTTAATAGCGGTTTGTAGCTTTTCTCTTTTGTTATAATTAAACTAAACTACTAAACATTGTTATGGCCTATCAACATATGTGTTTGCTGTTTGAACTTATTAAACGTTTACGAAACAGCAACAGCTCTTCAAGTATTGCTTCAATGACGAAGTAGGAAGGCCAACAGTGAACGATATAAAGCGGGATGCTGAAATAATGGAAAAATGTGTTGAAAATGGAAACCAGTGACGGTAATGTTATTCTGTATTAATGTTAATGGTCTTCTGCATTGTAAATTTCTTTATATATTCTGTTATATCAGGTTGTGTTAATATATTGTGGCATGCAGGCAGCTTGTGATGCTCTGTATGGGGGCAGAAAGGGCAGAAAGCTGTAAGTGATGGGACTGGCTGAGGGGCTTCTGTTCTGTGAGGGGCAGACAGGAGAAGTGAGGAGAGAAGGGAAGGTGTGGAGCAGGGAGTCAGGAGACAATAAGCAGGAGTGTTTGTGGGATCAGAAATACACAACGAGAGTGGCAGGAGATCAACTGATCGGTAGGGAAAACTTTCTTTGATTGTTTAGGAGGTGAGCTCTGTAAGCGAAATAACGAAGTGTAAGACAGGACACCGCTTGTGAGGGAACGAAGACTCCACGTAAAATATAGAAAACTCCAGGACCTCTGAGTTGTATTTGCTTATTACGCTGGTCATTACAATATTATATAAATTAATTCATTTTGTTAATATAGTTTTTTACGACTGTTCGCTACTCTAATTTACTGTATGTCATTTTTAAAGTAGCTGCTCTATTATCCGTCTTTTCTCTTATCCATCACAGCCTCGGTCCTGACCCCTGACTGATAATCGAGGTTTTACTGGACCTTATAAACCTGATGTTTCAAGTTCAGAGCATTAGCTGCTGGAGACCATCCTGGTGAGACTGGTGCAAGTCATGAAACAGCTCAGGATGAGATCCCCAAGATGGCCCACAAACAACTGAGTTCTCTCCTCACAGCCTGCTGAGTTTCTTTCTGCTCTGATCAGTTTCTCTTTTGAGTTTCTAAGGCAGTGGGAGGCCAACTATAGCCTGCTGTCTACAAATGTCCACTGGCAGGGGTGCGAGCGTCACGTGGGCTACACGTAGAAATGTCAGACATTCGGACCCTCCTGAGGTGTTCTTAACAAGATGATGTTACAGTTGGCTGATGTAAGCGTAGTAAGTGAGCACACAATGTCATCCTAAACGTAATTCAATAGAAGGTCTGACACGTCAATAGACACACTCTGTACTGCTGACACTTACACGCTGAGTGTGCTTAGCTGCACGTCTGCCTTTGGGGTGTTTGTCCATTTTTAAAGAATCAGAGTTTGCATTTGGCTGATCTCAGGGCTGTTTAAGAGACACATTATTGTCACATGTCAATCTGTATTGTACTCCAGAGTTAAGTCTACGATTCTTACAATAAGTTCAGCTCAGAAATGTCAATATACTATTCCTGTGTAGATTTTCTGTTTTTAATGATATAACTCATCAGGCTCTCCATTAGTGATTAGACATCATGTTATTGAGTGGAGCAGTAAGGACATTTTGAATGTCAAACACCTGAGTGATAATCCCACCTAATGTATGATTATGACAAAGACTCTGAGCTTTCATATTTGGTAAAACCCTAGCAAGTCCAGCAGGAGTGTAAAGAACTTACTAGAAGTGTAAGTCTGACCATCTAAGCCAAATTTCAAATCCCCCATCACTACTACACAACCTCAATGTACAGTAAGTTCAGATAAAGACACTTAACTTCAGTCCACCATTTGGTGTTTCTTCAAATAAAGGACTAGTGTCACATCGGCTCTGCCAGGTCTCAGTAAGTGACACAAATGTGGCCGAGTCCTTGCTGGAATATTAAAAGAGCTCGGCTCACAGGTGAACACACGTTTAGAAACCAACATCTTAAACAACAATGAAGTCTATGAAGTGGCCTGATATTTTTCAGTTTAATATGAATAAGGTCACTAATATCGGCATCTAATTTTTGATCAGTTTATGTTTTCTATTGTTTTGCTATCACTTGATTTGGATTGATTTACATAAATCAGTTCTTCAGATATCCCTGAAAGCAGACATGTAATTGTAAGACAGACTGGCACTGCTTGGTCAGAAGTCTTTTTCTTAATTTGCCACCGCCTGCCCCTCTTTTATTGACTCGTACCTTCAGCTCAGATGTCAGTTCACTTCACCAGGACTCTCCTTGACAGTTTTGGGTCTCATCTGATCAGTCTGATCAACCACAGCAAATGAC
>NC_053157.1:241441946-241451946 GCF_016835505.1 Polypterus senegalus | reverse complement strand
CAGAAGTTTCATTGACTTGATGCTATATTCTGATTAAAAAGTGTTCCTTTAATTTTTTGAGCAGTATATATATATCTCCTTTGGGGTGCGAGGAGCTGTTGCTGGGGGTGCCAGAATCCATTGAGGAAGAAAAATGAAAAACATTATTTGTACAAAATCTTAATTTATCTATCCATTCCTAAATAATTAAATGGGCAGGCTATTTCGTATCAGTGCAATATGCTGCTTGTTAAAACGGATGACTCCTAATGTTACGTGCACTTAGTGCTGCGTGGGTATTATGAACTATCGTATTTGTTGAATTTCTATTTAAATTTTAAGTATAAGTAATTTTATTTCGTTGACAGAAATATGTTTAGTAGGAATGAAAGTTAAATTTAATCATCATTGCATAAATTTTTCTTCACCATAGAAATTTAAAGACTAAATCCAACTGCCTGATGGGCTCATCAAGCAGTACACACTCACTGCACCCACTCTCGCGAATCGAACCTCAGACATAAGCACTAAAGGCAAAGATTCTCATGTTGCGCTAGGATGTGTGGCTCGTTTATTTGACAGTATGTAGATCGGGGTGTATATATATATATATATATATATATATATATATAACTTTTGAGAATGCAACGTATAGTTTTGTCCAGGAGGAAACCAATGTTGCCTCAAATCAATGGCAACCTATTGTAGGGTGTGTCCCTGAGACTTATTAATTGTCATTGCGAAGCAGAGCCTTACTGGAAATGTGAGGTATTTCAATTGAAATGGGAGATCAGGGGGTATAACGGTGATGCCAGGAATACATTCAGAGTGTGGCGTTCTGCTGCTTATTTTGTGTAGTTGCCTTCACACAGTCTCTCCGCTGCTTTATAAACGAACGCCATATAAAGCCATCACCTTGTCAATTGTGTAATGCGTTTTTTGAACAGGTTTAATGCATGGAAGTGATCACTCGTACTGCGTTCAGTAAGTTCACGTGAGCTGATCACTTGTGTGATGTTGCGATGTCCACGGCTTAATCTAATGTTAAGTAAGACCCGGCACTTAAAAGTTTCTGGCAGCACTCGGTTGTAATATGACGAAGCTGCGAGGTCACTTTTGAGAATGCAAATATAGATGTCCAGGAGAAAAGCAATCTTGCCTAAAATCAATGGCATCGTTTTGTAGGGTCTGTCCCTGAGACTTATTACTTGTCATCGAGCAGCAGAGCCTTACTGGAAATTGGAGGCATCTGAATTGAAATGGGAGATCAGAGGGTATACAGGGGACGCGAGGAATACATTGAGTGTGGAGAAACTCTAGAGACAGCGTGTGTATTAACTTGTGGATTTTTCTGTGAGTATTTCGTGGGAGTGTGACGAAGTTGCTTCGGAAGACGGCGTTAGCTGCGGAGCTCAGAGCAAAATGAGGTGAATGGGAGGGGAGATGATGACGTGACTCCCCCACCCGCCTTAACTGTCAATCCCCCACAAACACAGTCTCTCGGAATTTGCATAAGCACAGCCCTTCACGTGCAATTTTAACTTAGTTACAAAGTGATCAAAAGTCTCGTTTATATCCTGTGTCCTCTCATTAAACTTGTATCCCGCATTACCGTGGGCATGACAAACACCAGCGGTAGCCTGTCTATGAACTTAATTTAAACTTTAGGTTTACACCGTGCTTTGTTTCCGAAGTAGCAGCACTCATGAATATGGTTGTAAATGTCAGTCGCTCGCTTCTTATTGTTTCGCTGCTTTCTCAATTATATAATGCATGTTTTGTTCAGCGCTTTTTGGAGCTCTTCCTAGTTTTGTACGTACTGCGTTGATAGTCAGTTCACGTGATTATGTGGGAGGCGTGATGACGTCACACGAAACTCCGCCCCCCACGGCCATCCAGCTCAACTCCATTACATTATATGGAGAAAAATAGCTTCCAGTTATGACCATACACGTAGAATTTCAAAATGAAACCTGCCCAACTTTTGTAAGGAAGCTGTAAGGAATGAGCCTGCCAAATTTCAGCCTTCTACCTACACGGTAAGTTGGAGAATTAGTGATGAGTCAGTGAGTCAGTGAGTCAGTCAGTCAGTCAGTCAGTCAGTGAGTGAGTGAGTCAGTGAGTCAGTCAGTGAGGGCTTTGCCTTTTATTAATATAGATACATTTTATTTTTCGACTGTGACTTGTCCCTGGTGGAGTTTGCATGTTCTCATTGTGTTCATGTGGGTTTCCTCCTACAATCGAAAGACATGCAGTTTAGGTGGACTGGGGCTTTGGAACATTAGCTCTATTGTGTGTGTATTCAACCTCGATTTTCTTATTTTTTATTGTCTTCTTAGGGTATCAGGAGTAGGGGCCTCTCAAAAACACAGCCTGTTAAAGCCCAGTGAGACACTCCTTGGGTGATTTGTGGATACACAAGTAAAGAGAAATTGTGTTCTTTGCAGTGTGAGGTGCGCAGAGTGAAGAGTAAAGCAGACAGGCCTGTTCCTTGTGCTGATCCAGTGTTGCTCACACAGTCCTTGAGTCTGCCTGACAGATAGTCCATCATCAGGACACCACAGGCTCACCCACCTGCACATCTCTGAGCTGACTCCTTAACATGGATAGCTGGGTGGTCTTGAAGGCTCTGGTGAAACCAAAACATCCATCCATCCATCCATTTTCTAACCCGCTGAATCAGAATACAGGGTCACGGGGGTCTGCTGGAGCCAATCCCAGCCAACACAGGGCACAAGGCAGGAACCAATCCTGGGCAGGGTGCCAACCCACTGCAGGACACACACAAACACACCCACACACCAAGCACAATTTAGAATCGCCAACCCACCTAACCTGCATGTCTTTGGATTGTGGGAGGAAACCAGAGCCGGAGGAAATCCACGCAGACACGGGAGAACATGCAAACTCCACGCAGGGAGGACCCGGGAAGCGAACCCAGGTCTCCTAACTGCGAGGCAGCAGCGCTACCACTGCGCCACCGTGCCACTGAAACCAAAACATATTAAACATAATAAACATGTCTCTATTATAAGAGACGAGACATGATATTTCTGAAGAGACTTTTTAGAAGTCCAGAGAGACGGATTTAAGATGGAGACTTTGGACATTTCGAAAGTCAACATGTAATGATAGTAAAGATCACATTCACACCAACAAACTGAAATTATTACTCAATGAAATAACAGAACAGCGAAAAGAGATTGAAGATATTGTTTGATTGAAACTTTAAGTCAGAGACTTGTAGATCGCCTAATTCATTTTGCCATCAGGGACAAGTAGTGTTTCTTCCCAATGAAGAGGCCTCTCCACGAGAATGAAAAGATTTGTGGTTTGGTGAAAGTGAAATCCACGTACGCGGTCACACTTGGGTCACAGAGTGGCACAGATACACAGGAGAATTTAGAGACAAACGTTATTCAGACACTTCAAACAAACATAAGTCTCTTTCAGGAGTGAATTGAGCTCCATGTGTAGTCGGAGGGGACAGTTCTGTCTCTCAATTAGAAGAATAGAAAATCTTCCTGTTCATAGGGACGCACCTTGGGAGCGGGACCACCACAGGAGCAGAGGATGTCTGGGGGAGAGGAGAGACAAGGCAGTGAGACAAAGGACAGGTGATGTACAGACTTTTAAATGATTTTTTGGAAGGACAGGAGGAAGAATATAAGGGTGTGGTGGAAAGCATTGCTGGGTGGTGTGAGCAGAGTCATTTACAGTTAAACATCACAAAGACAAAGGAACTGGTGGTGGACTTTAGGAAGCGGGCTCCTCCTCCCACCGCTGTCACTATCAGAGGAACGGAAGTTGAAGTAGTTGAGGACTATAGGTACCTGGGAGTACACATTGACAGTAAACTTGACTGGTCCAAGAACACAAGACACTGTGATCAAGAAAGGGAATAGCTGGCTCTACCTAACGAGGAGGCTTAGGTCATTTAATGTATGCAGGAAAATGCTGACAATGTTTTATCACTCTGTGATGGAGAGTGTGGTGTTTTTTTGCAGCTGTGTGCTGTGGGCAGTGCGGTGAAGAAGACAGCTGTTCACAACAGGCTGAACAAGCTGATTAAAAAGGCTGGTTCTGTCCTAGGCGTCAAACTAGAGGATCTGATGGAGGTGTCAGAGAGGAGAATGCTGATAAAGCTCCTCAGTATCACGGACAACCCCTCTCACCCCATGCACGCCTCCTTGAGGAACCATCAGAGCACACACAGCAAAACTCATTGCCCCAAATGCAGAACTGAACACCACAGGAGATCTTTTCTACCTGTGCAATAAAGCTTTATAACTCCAATTCATTCTGTAGGTGATCTTTTCAGCCTTTGTGGTGGTATGTTAGTCCCATTATGTCATCACAAGCGCTAGCTCATTTTACTGAGACACAAGTACTAAGTCACTTTTAATTGTCATATCTTGTTATATACTGTCGTATTTTGTACATTTGAACAACTGTTATTTGCACAATTACTATTTTTCACTTTTTAAATCTTTATTGTACTATCTTTGTTTCTCTTGTTGTACTGAACATGCCAATGACATAAGAATTTCCCTCGGGATGAATAAAGTTCTTATGTTATCTTATCTTAAATATTTGAAGTTCCGCACGAACCAAACCTGGGGGTGGGTGAGCGAAGTGAGTAGGGGGCAGATCTCCATAGTTTTATTAAAAATAATAATCTGTCACCTAAACAAAACCCCTGAGGTTTCTTTTTAGTTGCTTTCTTCATGAATTCAACAGAATCGTATTTCGTTATCTTACTTGACTGCAGAAAATGACAACGGCAGACAACGTCCTCACATGTCTGACTCAGGATATCAAATGGCCTTGTAGATCCTTTAATTACTGACATAACGTGTTTAAAGTCCTCCTGGCCTTTCACCAGTTTCTTTACTTTACACTCCAGTTTGTTTTTATTATTTTTTGGTGTTGTGTGAACTTCACATTTCGCAGTTTGTCGATGTGATGTCTTCTAAATGTCAAGAGCTAACTCACACACCAGTGTGCCTTCAAAATATCTTGTTTGTTTGACGCACTCTTCAAGCCCAAACTCAATTTTACGTCAATTAAATTAAACCTTTCATTTAATCTTTATTGTCATTCCTGTTTGTTAAGTCAAATCTGAGTTGTGTCATGAAATGTCAAACAAATGTGTTGTGAAAATATCATGAGTCAGAAAGAGAAGAAGAAATCACAAAGTGAACGTGAATTCTGATCTGACCACGCATGTCCTCTTGTGTGTCCAAACAGAAACAACTGGGGGCGACACTGAGTGACATCAAGAGGAAACTTGAGGAGAGAGAGAAGACATTGAAGGAGACGAGGAGGGGGATGGACGTGATGAAGGTGAGTGGAATAGGAAGACAACACTTCATATCAAAGAGAGGAGAAATAAATGAGAACTTGAAGAGCAGCAGAACTTCACTGGTGATGATGAGTAGGGACACGAGAAGGGAGAGTTAGAGAAGACATGTTGTGGTGTCCTTCATGGCCTTTCACTGTTGACAGAATCCCAGGTGTTATTCAGTGGAGACTCAGACAGCATCACCCTAAAGTCCTCTGATATTTCATCAGCTATTCAGTGGAGCCAGGATTCCTTCCACTAGATGTTGTTCAAAGTCCTGTTTCATATCTTTTTTTGTTTATTTATTAATGTTAATGTTGATTTAGTTGAGTATGTGTTTTATTCTTTGTATTTGATTTTGTGTATGAGCTGCCTTTGTTATGTACCATGTGGTTTGTGTGTGGCTCACCAAGAGGTGGACCATCTGCCAATCACCACCAGGAGCTTCCCTTCCACCCTATAAACCCTGAGGGTCTCCCACAGTTTCATTGTGAATGTGCTCTGTGAGTTTGTTACGTTACTGTGTTCTTTTAGCTGTGCCTTATGCTTTTGTGATTTTCTGGATTTTTGTGATTTTCTGGACTCTTTGAGGGACATTATCTATCTATCTATCTATCTATCTATCTATCTATCTATCTATCTATCTATCTATCTATCTATCTATCTATCTATCTATCTATCTATCTATCTATCTATCTATCTATCTATCTATCTATCTATCTATCTATCTATCATTCATGTGTGGCATATGCTGAACTTCTCATCACTTTGTCACTAACGCTCCTCAGCTTTTTACCAAAGTCTTTAAATTGTTCTGCAGTAATGGTGGTCTGATCCATCCACTTGTAATTATTCACTTAGAACTGGACGCATGTGACAGTGACAATTGGATCCTTCCATCCCTACTCCAGCCAGGAGCCTATCCACCCAACCAGGGAGGCTTTCCACATGTGCATCAAAAGGCAAAACACCATATGAGACTCTCTGTATCTGGAGTAAAGCTTCATCTGAATTCCCTAATAATAAATCTCATGTTATCATTTCTTCCTCATTCTAGTGGCTGGTTATGAGTTGACCTTTTAGGTTTTCTCATCCTTGCCTTCTGTCTCAGAGTTATGTGAGTCACAATCCAGATGTGCAAAGTTCTGAAAACCGCAGAACACCTCCATTTTCCGGGTTGATGATCCTGGACAGAAGCCACCTTTTACCTCACATTTACTTCCCACATAGTAACACACAGCCAGGTGTCATCATATAAGTACGAGTCATAGTTACAATAGCAAATTCATTAGTAATAATGCAAAGTTCATAAATGAAGTTGAAATATATCAGATATGGAAATAAAGACTCACAACTCTGAGTTTTACAATGAAAAAGAGATTAAAGAAGTTAAATAAGCAAAGAGTTCTTGAAATTAAAGGAAATCTGAATTTCCCCAATCAACACCAAGACCCTCTTGTTTGATATCTCCATCTCACAGGTCTGACACGGTGATGTCTGACACCCAAAAGTAGAAATTGTTTTATTTTAACACAATTACCATCTAACACACAAGTTAACTCCTCTTAACAAATTCTTCTTCTTCTTCTTCTTCTTCTTCTTTATTCCTGGTGTTGTTGTCCTACTCCACTCCTAACCTCAGGCTGAGCAGGAGATGCCATTTTTAAAGGCAGACTTTTATACAAAGTGTCGGGTCAAATGGAATCCTCACAAGACAGTAGAGGTGTCCCCAGCAGCTCCTGCCAATGGCTCTCAAGATCCTTCACAAGAAAGCCTACTATGACTGTGTATCTCATAAAGTCCTGCAGTTTCCTTAATAGCAGCATCAGTAGAGTGATGATATTACTCGACATAATGGAGGGAAAATATTGTTTTGGAGTCAGTCTGCAACAGACCTTCCTTCTGCAGATAAAGTACCACCAGTCACACCAGCCAATTCAAACTGTCCTTCACAACATTAAAATCAGAACAAATTTGCCTCATGATTGGTTATTCTTATCAGGTGAATCAATTCTAAATCTTTATCCTGTTTATTCAGATGTCTGTGGTAAGAGAGGTGGAAGAAAATGAGAAGAGCTTCACTGCTCTGATACGGTGCATTGAGGAAGCCAACAGAAAACTGACTGAGAGGATCAAAGAACAAGAAAAGAGAGAAACGGAGAAGACTGAAGGAGTCATGGAGCAACTGGAGAAGGAGATTGAGGACCTGAAGAGGAGAGAAGGTGAGCTGAAGGAGCTTTTAGAGACCAAGGACCATCTCCACTTCCTACAGGTGAGAGCGACACTTCACAGGGAGTTTGATCAGACTGGGATGTGTGGGACTGGAGAACATTTAGAGAAAAATTTCAAAGATCTTGTACAACATGACAAGAACAGGCCATTCAGCTCAGCACAGATCGTCTTTTCATATTTCCTTAACATTTCCAATATTCTTTTTACAAATATCTCAAAGTTGGTAACTTCACCTACATGAGAAATCAATGAATCTACAGCTGTCTGTATGAAAAAGTGATATTTTTTTTTAAATGAAGTGTAAAAGATGACATCTAATAAAGGATGGTGCCAACTCTTCAGCCAGGCTACCTCCTGATGTCTCTGTCCTTTAACTGATGAGATTCAAATCCTTCAGCATTTCCTCACAGCTCAGACCCCACAGTCCAGTCTCGTCTCTCATCTCTCATCTTTCTCATGTGCTTTAATCTCACACTCCACACAATAGTCCTGAAGTCGACTGTGTTTCACAGACATTATGGAGATTCTCTTCTTGATTTACAGTCCACACATGTTAGTCGCTACATAACTCAGCTTGTGATGAAGATGATGATGATGGTGATGAAGAATCAAAGGCTCCTAGGATTTCCTCATAAGTCAAACATATGAGCTGCAGACCTTCAATTATATAATCATATTAAAGACCTTTCCCCCTACATGTGTTAGTCTATACATTTAATTTTATTTAATTAAGTTTGACTCAGAACCATAAAATGCCGAATGCCTTCTTTTGTGTGCCAAGTCAATTCAGGACCCAACTGCCCCCTCAGTCCCTTTATCTTGACTCTCCTCTCATGGAGTCCTGTGTGAAAAGCTCATTGATAGTTAAGGTTGATAATCTCTGATGCTCCACTACACTCCACCAAATATTCTCTCCTAAATAACCAACAAGTCAATGACAGGCGTTCTCACCATCTAAACCCACGCTGACTGCCCACCACACTGATCCTTAATTCAGAAGAGCCCCCTCTTATCAGCATTACTTACTTTTTAATGTCTCCTTTCTGAAATCTCGTCCTCTCTTCTCTCCTGATGCAGACTTTCTCCTCTCGCTGTGTCCTTCCTGCTGATGGAGACTCGCTGAGCTTCACTGTCACCACTGATTTCTCATCTGAGGACCTGAGAAAGGAGCTGTCAGGTCTGACAAAGAGTCTGCAGAAGATCAGCCAGTGGGACATCATGACAAGGACTCCATCAGGTACAGCGTCTGGTGACATTGTTTTTGTTATTAAAGTCCATTAAGAGGACCAGAGTGACAATAAGAGGACACTGAAGAAGCCCTGCTCTTTAACGTTTATCTGCCATCCTTTGCTGTTTATTATTTTTTACTATATAGCGCCTTTCACAGTCATTAGCTGAGTGATAATAAACTCTCCAAATAATCAGTTACTCTTAATCAGATGTTTTGGAATTTTAACTTGAAATGTTACACTCCTTATACTTTTTCCATATACTCTCCTAAAAGTCCTTTTTTCACTTAACTTTGAGATTCTTTTTATTTCCTTTGCTCTGCTCACCTTAAGATTAATGAACAGAAATGTGTTTTAAATGGCTAAGCCGGCTCAGAGCACAAATGAATTGTTTATTTGAGAATCAGAGAAGACGTTAATGGACTCAAATTGAGCTCAGCGTCAGTGCTTTATAACATCAGAACATCTCAATCTGCTCCTGCTGTCTTCGCTGTCCATTACATTCTGCTGGATGGAGTCCACGTTAAAAGTTCACGTTCATCCATTTTCAGCTGTGCTCCCCCTGGGCTCTCATGTTTTATATTCCTGCTGTTGTTTGCTCAGAAGTCGTGTCTCCCACCGACATTTAAAAGGAGTTTACAAACCAAATGCCTTTTATTTGATATATTTTGGTGGTGAAGATAAGCAAATTGGAGGACTGCGTCAGAACTCTGACTACTTGAGGACCACCTGAACATTTCAGTGAGTGCAGCCTCAGAGTAAAACACACTTTATAAATTATGAATTACGTATATTTACACATAAAGACAGCGATTTGTTTAAAGACAAACTAAGGTGAAGCAGAGAAGAGCACAGGGTCCATCCCAGCCGTCCACCACATTAGACATTTACTGTATGTGTGTATTGTGAAATAAGCAGAGAGAGTGGGCACAAAGAGTTGGGGTACCACCCTGAAATACCCCATTTAATGATGAAGATGAAATAAAAAGCACAAAGACGGAGCACAATGATGACGCCTGCTGCAATCAAAGGCTGTCAAGTTAAAGTCACTTGTGATTCGGAGCTCCGTCTTCCTCAGTCACAGATCTGTAATGAACACCCACTTCTGGTGACATTTTATAGTGGTGTCACAGAAGAGTCGGAGCTTAATTAGCGGCTGTGGAAGTGACGTCACTCGTCTTGTGGCCTGTGAACTCACTGAAGTGATGACGTTAGC